>NC_045763.1:87322733-87625764 GCF_008692025.1 Phocoena sinus
TCTCTAAAGTTATAATGACATGTAATTGCTTATATTCAACCAATACATAAATTTAATAATCAACACAATGTGTTAAGGTAGACAGAGGGGGACTTCAACTTCTATACAGAATGTAGTAGGTCATGGTAGGTCAATCGATGCTCTAATTGCCAAAAACGAGAAAAAGCTGAATAAACCACAAACATTTTCAGAGGCATCAGAGATCTGAAAAAGCAAGGAAAATTGCACAAACTGAAGTTCTTGAGAAGGGAGAATGTTCTCAAGATAAGTTGAGGAGAAATTACCAAAACTTTTAGTGATCATTGGCACAAGGGAAGGGGTGTTGTAAGTGGAACATTAAGACAGACAAACACGTCTGTCTCCCTGCTGCATATATGCAGAATTCTAGTGCTGTGTGGGAGGCTTATAGAGACTAAAGTTCTAAAAGGCAAACAGAAAAAAAAAAAAAGGGAAGAGGGAATGGGGCATGAAATAAAAACTGTTAGAAACAAAAGAAGAAAACTGACAAATCTCAAATCATACTTGAAGAGTTTAACAACCCTCTCTCAGAAAAAAATAAATATTTAAATAAATAAAAATCAGTAAGGATATTGAAGATCTAGATAACACTATCAACTGTCTCTAAGTGACATTTATAGAACACTACACCCAACAACTGCAGAATAAACCTTCTTGTCAAGTCAACATGAAATATTCACTAGGCATAAACCATATGCTGAGATAGAAATCAACTTTGAAAATATTAAAATCGTAGAGATTTTATTTTTTGGCCATAATCTTTTACAATTGATAAATCAACATTGACACGTCTTGATCACCCAAAGTCCATAGTGTACTTTAGGGTCACTAAAATGTTCAGATCTTTTGCCCATTTTTTAATCAGGTTGTTTGTTTTATTATCATTGAGTTTTAAGAGTTCATTGTATATTTTGAGTAAAAGTCCTTTATCTAATATGTATTTTGAAAATATTTTCCCAGTATGTGACTTGTCTTCTTATTCTGTTGGCAGTGTCTTTGCAGAGAAAATTTTTAATTTTAATGAGGTCCAGATTATCAACCTTTCTTTCACAGATCATGCCTTGGTATTGTATTTAAAAGTTATCAGTGACTCAAGATCACCTGTGTTTTCTCCTATGTTCTGGGAATTTTCTAGTTTTGCATTCTACATTTAAGTCTATGATCCACTTTGAGTTAATTTTTGTGAAGGCTGTAAGGTCTGTGTTTATATTCATTTTTATGCACGTGGATGTCCAGTTGTTCCAGCCCCATTTATTGAAAAGACTATCCAGTATCCATTATATTGCCTTTGATCCTTGGTCAAAGATGAGTTGACTACATTTGTATGGGTCTGTTTCTGGGCTACCTATTCTGTTCCATTTATCTGTCTGTTCTATAGCCAATACTACACCACAATATTGTAGCTAGAATATCTTAAAATTGGGTAGTGTAAATTCTCTTTGTTCTCCTTCAATATTGTACTGGCTATTCTGGATCTTTTACCTCTCTGCATAAACTTTAGAATCAGTTTGTCAATATCCACAAAATAACTTGCTAGGATTTTGACTAGGATTGTATTGAAGCTAAAGATCAACTTGGGAAGAACTGATATCTTAAGAAAACTGAGACTTCCTATCAAGGAACATGGAATCTCTCCATTTATTTAGTTTTTCTTTGATTTTGTCCATTGGAGTTTCATAGTTTTCTTCATATAGATCTTACATATATTTTGTTAGATTTATACCTAAATATTTCATTTTGGGGGTTGCTGATGTAAATCATAATGTGTTTTGAATTTCACATTCCAATTGCTCATTGTTGGTATGAGAAAAACAATTGATTTTTGTTTATTAACCATGTATCTTGCCACCTTGATATAATGCTTATTATATATCAGGAGGTTTTCTTGTCAATATTCCGGGAGGGTTTTTTGTCAATGTTTTTCAGATTTTCCACATAGACAATCATGTCATCTGTGAACAAATACAGTTTTATTTCTACCTTCTCAATCTGTATACCTTTTATTTCCTTTTCTTGTTTTATGCATTAGTTAGGACTTCCAATACGGTATTAAAAAGGAGTGTTAAGAGTGGACATTCTTGCTTTGTTCTGAATCTTGTCAGATAGATCTTTTTATTTGGGTCTTTTTTTCTTTTTTGTTATTTAAAATAATGATGTATGCATCCATGATCTTTTTTCTTTTTATTTATTAAAAAAATTTTTTTTATTGAAGTATAGTTGAGTTACTATATCATGTAATTTTCCAGTGTACAGCACAGCAATTCAGTTATATATAAATATATATATATATATATATATATATATATACACATATATATATCGTTTTTAGATTCTTTTCCCTTATAGGTTATTACAAAATATTGACTATATTGATAGTTCCCTGTGCTATACAGTAGGTCTTTGTTGGTTATCTATTTTATACATAGGACCGTGTATATGTTAATTCCAGATTCCTAATTTATCCCTCCCACCACCTCCCTTTCCCCTTTGGGAAAGTTTGTTCTCTATGTCTGTGAGTCTCTTTCTGTTTTGGAAATAAGTTCATTTGTGTCTTTTTTTTCCTTTTAGATTCCACATATAAGTGATATCATATGATATTTGTCTTTCCAGGTCTGGCTTACTTCACTTAGGATGATAATCTCTAGGTCTTTCCATGTTGCTGCAAATGGCATTATTACATTCTTTTATGGCTGAGTAATATTCAATTATATAAAGTCCAAATAATCTACCATGTTACGTACTTATGAGGATATAAAATATAAAACTTAGTTAAGGAATTTATTCATATCCTAAATAGACTGTTTGGAAATTTGTGTAAATATACTTCTACGCAACATCATATATAAAATGTATTTATTGTTATATATAAGCAGATAAAAATAATAAATAATAAGAGGTATACAATAATTTGGCATGTTCAGATAATCTTAAACTTGCTCATATATTTATAGATTGCAAATAGTATGTATTAGTATTGATATAGTCAAGATATTGTTCTGGAGTAATGTCATCTATAGAAATATATGTGACAAAAATATTTATCATGACCCTTAAAAGCAGGTAAATATTTTGGTGGAAATACTGAAAGAACAATCAATTCTATAAAAATTTCAAGTGAGCAGAATAATCCTGAAGAAATATGAATTGCAAGACAAGTCTTATATTACTACCAAATAAAAATAGACTTTCATTTTAATGGAATGACCGAACCTAAGCAATGATTCTCAGGCTTCAATTAATGGTTCTAACTGGCTCAAACTTGCTACCCAATGCTTTTTAATTATTTAATATATTTTACTCATATGCAATCATTTAACTATAATTATATGTCAAAACTAGTAATTTATTTCTTTACAATGAAAAAATTTCTTATCCTTGTTTCACTATTAAAAAGAAAAAATCTGATTCCTCAAACAGCTTTTTCATCCAAACTGTTTATATTTCAATATAGTTCTTAGCCCTGGGTGAGAAATGTCTCAAGCAATATTCCCTTACAGAATATGAAGTTATAAGCAACATCTAAGGGGATGAAGGAAGAAATGAAATATGAAGGAAAAATATGACAATGACAAATATAATACCAGTAAGTAATTTAACCTTATTGTAAATCATTTTTCTTACCTATCTAAAAAAAAAAAAAAAAAAAAAAAGAAAGATTGCTCTAAACTCTCCTCAAAGATAGAGGGAGATACTGGCAGGATAATTGGTTTGTAAACACAGCACAGATATCAACTAAAAGTATTACCTATGATGTCCAACGACAGACACCCATTTCCACTAAAACTTGATGGAAGTTGACGTTATGGAAGACTTCTAAATAAAATGACTACTATTATTTCTTCTATTTGCCAGCCAAAGTAATGGCCCTTAAAATGGGAAAGAGCTATAGGGCTAAAAGTTAGGACATGTACTAAATTAACTAAATTTCTTAGAAGGTTTCTTGGAAGATATTAGGAAGGTTGAAATTTAAACATCAGGAGCATTTTTTTAAAGAGTACAGAGTATCCCATATGGCCTCTCATTGAATCCTAGAAAAAACTTCTTTGTGCACTAGAAGAAAAATAT
Organism: Phocoena sinus; assembly: GCF_008692025.1. Lineage (NCBI taxonomy): Eukaryota > Metazoa > Chordata > Mammalia > Artiodactyla > Phocoenidae > Phocoena > Phocoena sinus. The sequence continues at coordinate 87,326,817 of NC_045763.1, forward strand.
TTATTCATGATTCACTGATTTATTAAGTAAATAGTAATTGATTAAATTTTAAAATAGAGGCAATCCCTCAGAGAGTCTCATGGGTACAAAACCTTATAAAGGAGTTAAATGGACAAAAAACACATCACAATGAATATTTTCCAATAAATATCAGCTAGCATGTATGTACTTTAGTAGATGCCATGATTCTTCATCCATTTATAAAAATAATTGATAAACTATTATATCACAACGTTGAATTTTCATAGGTACCTCACTGTGGTTAACTAGTGTCAAACCGGAGAGTAACATTATACTGTTTCATAATGTACATGGTTCTTCAACCACAAGCATAACAGATTAATGCTAACTGATTCAGTGGCATTGACATGGATACCTCAAGTTGCCTGCATATTGGTGACTTTACAATTGCAACTGACAATTTAATTCTTAATCATGCCTGTTCACTTGCATGAGTAATCCAGGAAATGTAACTTATTCAGTTTCAAGGAACAGCCCAGAAACTAGGAGATATGACACCTCAGTAAATGTTCTAAGTCACACTTATTAATAACAGTGGAAGAGCTTCATAATATTTTTACTATTAATCAGAGAAAATCACAAATTCATAATATATGTACCAAACAATTCTTTGAAATTTATTTTAATTGGTTTATGTCAAGTTTGCTCTTAACGAGGGGTCAGTGAACTATGACCCATGGGACAAATCCAGCTGGCTGCCAATTTCCATAAATAAAATTTCATTAGAACACAGCCACAACAATGCAGCCACACCCGTTGGATGACATATTGTCTATGTGGGTGCATTTGCACTATACCAGCACAACTGAATAGTTCCAATTAGAGACCATATGACCCAGAAAGCTGAAGATACTATCCAGACTTCTACATAAACTGTTTGCTTACTTCTGCTTTAGACTATCAAATTACCATGTTCTGTTTCTTTAAGCAACAAATTCAGAAAAAGTAAATCTAACCAGTTAGCTATCTTCACCAATTGTCAGAATGGGATACATTTTTTCTTCCCAAAAAATAGAGTAAACACAAACACTCTCGATGGATAGAATTCAGTATACATCACAATAACCTGTAGAAATAATAGATAAGAAAGGGTAGAAATCTTCTTTTAAATGTAGTGTGCTGATATATGAGAAATGGTAAATAGAAAAACTAAACTGCAATGTATATCTTCTAGAAGAGAAGACTATTACAGAAAAAAAATAGAATCAGCTGTTGTGTTATATGTGGAATGAACCTAAATTAATTAGAATGAGCAATAACAAAATATACCAATGTACTTATAAACAATAATGAATTATCTATAAACCCATTCTATTATTCTTCTTAAATTGTAGAAAATGCCAAATATAATTACAAAATACATATTCAAAACATGTAAACCACTAATTTTCCACTTGTAAAAGCCTGATTCAAAAAGCAATTTACTTTATGGTTTACTTAAGCTTTGTAACTACATTAAAATATGATAGTATATACACAACAGCTTGTTAACAAGATTATCATAACATTAAAATCATAATGGGGCACTTCAATTACGGATACTTAAAATTAAAGCTAATCCTCACAGTACCAATTTTTATCTCCTAAATAATTTTAGCTATTAGCTGCTCATTCAAAGTCTGTATCTAAAATGATAAGCATTCTAGAGTAAGACAGCTCTGTACTTTTCTTTGGTAGCAAAACAAAAGCTGTATCCTTTCTCTGTAGTCTTTAACCCACAGTCTTTTGCTACAAAAGGAAAAATGCAATTTTTTTTTTACCTTAGTTAAGTACTATTTATTTATGTTGTTGCTAATGTTGTTGTTTGAAATAGTAACTTCTAATATAATAATACATATTTTCTGTTTTGGTTTTATCGTTCTAAATGTATCAAGTTGTCATAAAATAGCAGTTACAATAGTAATTTGATTTTTTTCTGTAAATATTTCTTTTAAGAACATATTGTCTAGTTACACAGTGGGCACCAGGTTGAAAGAACCAATGCTCAGATTAATGAATATGGTAATGCATTTTATAAGTATATAACTGTATCAAGTCATGCCTGATTTACTTGTGCTGCTGTTTCCCCAAATTTATAATTAATAAGTATGCAATCACTTCTCACACTCAAATTCTAATTAAAGTTCAAAGTAGAGGGCTTCCTTGGTGGCACAGTAGTTGGGAGTCTGCCTGCCAATGCAGGGGACAAGGGTTCGAGCCCTGGTCTGGGAAGATCCCACATGCCGCAGAGCAACTAAGCCCGTGTGCCACAACTACTGAGCCTGCGCGTCTGGAGCCTGTGCTCCGCAACGGGAGAGGCCCCCGCTCACCACAACTGGAGAAAGCCCTCACACAGAAACGAAGACCCAACACAGCGAAAAATAAATAAATAATTAAAAAAAAAAAAAGTTCAAAGTAGAGGAAAACAGTAAATTAACATAGCTCCTAATTCATATATGCCAATTGCTACCAAATCCATAAATAATCCACAAGTATGAGGTATATATTTGGTTTTATTAAACATTAGTGAAAATTAATATAGAACTTTTCTTCTACCTCCCTTGAATGGTGAAAAAATTAAACTATCTTTGGCCCATTTGAAACTGAATGACAAATCTTGCTTTCACTCATCCCTGAAATGAATGAAAGTAACATTCTTAAGTTATGCAGTAAACAGATAATACCAAATGTATGTGTGTGTGCATACATGTGTGCACATTTGCACACATATGTGTAAACTGTGTGTATACATATGTATTCATAGTACACAAATTACATTAACTTAATTACACAGAATATATAATCAAATGCAGTTAATTACATATATTTTTACATAATCATTTTCCTAATGCTTAACCTACATTTTCTAAGCTGCATTTCAATAGTGTTATTAAAGTAGTTCCATCACATCATTATCTAGAAAAAGTGATGGTGTGCTTTTGTCTTTATATTTTATAAAATTTGAAGATATTCAGCCTGGTTGCCCTCTTTCTATGTTAGGTGACAGAAACCATAGACACGTGCTTATGTGCATAGTAGAGTGTGTGCCTCGCTCTAAAAGAAATGATAAAGACAAGATATTCTCCTCTGCATGGAAGAAAAGAGGATACTCTTGTAACCTGCTTAATGGGGGCGGAGGGTAGGGTGTGTCTTCCAGAGATTCCTGCTGATCCATTTAGCGAAAAAAAAAAAACTTGCAGAAATATAATTATTATAGGATCAAGAAATATGATTAAAATAGAAAGCTTACACATTGCTTCTGCATCCAATTTCACAGGTCAAACTTTGCATGTAGGTAAAACACACATACACACACATGGGCATTTATAATTACCTTTATTTTTGTAAACTTTGAAAACAAAAATATGTTACTAATATTGAATATGTAATCACTGATCATTATATAACATTCAGGATTTTAAACAATTTGTGTTTACTTTTCATACCATTAAACAACCTGCTGATTTCATTAGAAATATTTTAATAATTTCTCATTTTATTTATTTTATACTTCTCTTCAGCACCACTTCAAATTTTCTCATGCCTTAGATTTGTTTTCTAAACTACTTATTCAATTCACTATTCATAAATATTTAGGTTGCCTTCTCTTCCCCCTCATCTTTTTTTACCATCATAAAAGAATTTCATTGAAAGTTGTGCATAAAACTGTAATTCTAACAGATATGTCTAAAAAGCAAATGGATCTCCAAACTTCAAATGCTGTCAAACTGCAAGATTTCCTTGACTGGGACAGGGAGATTCATATAGAGATAGAAATAAAGATAGAAATTAATAGAGATAGAGTACATATATATGGACATATATATATATACAAACACACATTTCTGCATATAATATATACATACACACAAACTTATCTACAAGTGTAAAGTTAAGTAGGATAGTGATAATATTCTTATCTTCAAGTCTTATTCAGATGGCCAAATTACTCATAGAGACAGTCTTTTACTTCAATTCATGTAGAAGTACCAGTTAAAGAAATACCAGTGTAGTTTAATCATTATGCTTAGCAAGGGATGCAAAATTAATATAACTAAAACAATAAGCAACTAAAACAATATGTAGGTACCAGGAGTAACACATCCCTTAGATCAGATGGCAAACAGCCTCAGTACCACTAGATATTAACAGAGGAATGAAATTAAAGTTGTACTTTATAAACTAACACATCTAGAAGGAAAAACTGAAAAATACTTCTTTTTAATGTCTTTGAATCTCTCTTCAGACCTCACTCTTTCAATGAAAAGTTTAGATTGCTATTTATATTCCTTCTACCTCTCAAAGTCTAAAGTAAAGCAATAGCTTTAAAGGATTTTTACCTTTCAACTTAAATGATGTTTAAAATGTACTGTATCCCTTAAAATTATTTTCCTAATTTACATAGTTATACTTTCAGTTTTAACTCTGGATACATAGCTGGGTTTATGGTACACCTACAATTACTATTACACGCACCAGAAAAAAAGCCAAGAACATAAACTGTGCAACTCAACATCACCATCTAGTGACAGAATTCCTAACACGTGACAAAGCTGAGCAAAAAGGAATAGATTTCAGAGATATAATGCCCTGGTAGTTTATCTTTAGAATAATCACCACATGTAACAGCTCTCACTGAATATGTATGGCTCTACAAATAAAATACTAACCCTTAATTGGCTATGTCTGTACTCTAAAATGTAATTTATATTCTTACCATAGAGGTATATTCACAGATCTCACCAATCTATATTTTTGTGTATTAAGTCATTATCAGAAAGCTTCATATAGTTTTTTACATTTTTTTCTTAATGAACTATATTCTATATGTAACTTTTCTTTCAGATTTTGACACCCCATTTTCTTAAGTTATTCAACTGAAGTACCTTCCAATTTCATTATTTCTACTACACATGGCCCACTACTGCCTTGGGAAGTAAAAAGGTGACAAAGAGACACCACGTTTTTTAAAAAGGTCCCACTTTTCCCCTTGATGTTTAGAAATGATTACAGGGACTATGACAGGTGCAAAATATAATACAGTAATCAAATCACTTTGGTATGATAAGAGGGTTGAATTGGCAGAGATAAGAGGAAAAAATGAAAAGAAATTGAGAATTCCACCTCTAAATTCACTATTATCATACTATAGACAGAGATTTCACCTGGAGATGATACATTTTTTTCTGTCCTTGAAATTTTTTCATGTCATCATTTTCAGAAATCCTGTACAGTATTTCCACACAGCCATGGAACTACAATGGACTCTATAAGTTAGATAAAAAATATTCCCTCTGGCATTCTACATTCTAAGACCACACCGAAGTTTTCCAGTCAATTCCATTATGTATGACATATGTAATTTATTTGAAATAAGCACTATACACCATTCAATGGAAATAATGTATACAAACATTGTAATACTTTGTATCTTCATTTTCTTAGTTTCATAAATTACAAAGCATTCTCTCCTACATTATTGTTGTTCTTCATATCAATCCTATTAAGCTTTTAATCCTATCTTATAAAAAAGACTAAAAAAGACTAATTTATCTAAAATCACAGTTGGAGTCTAAAATCTGATTTTTGCCACTTATCCAAGATTTTGTATCTTATTTTATTCTTCCCATTTTTGCTTCTTACTTCATTATTTTTCTTTTTTTCTTTTATTTTTTTTAGATGGAGAATTTTAATTAAATTGGCATAGTTAAGACCAAAAAGGGAAAGTGGACATTGTCAGTGTATCTTCAGCCCTTGCCTTAACGGGCGAATGAACACAACTTGAAACACAGGTGACTCTTGCTGGTCTATGAGACAGTGAAGGGAGCTTCTCAATATTTAAATATATTAATATAACCAGTTATAGAAATCTAAATATAAAACCAATCTCCTATAGGGTTTGAGAAGGCATTCGCCATATCCCTGAAAAGTTTAACATTCCTTATTCAAGTTTAATCATCTCTTTAGAAAGGGAAAACAGTGATAGTACTTGTTGAACCAGAATTACTATCAAAATTCAAAAAGCTGACCATATTTATTTAGCCACAAGCCAATCTTATTTAAATCAGGACAGAAATATTACATCAGCCATTCATGATCTGAATTCTAGTGTATGAGATCAATTTAAATATGGTACACATAAAAAGTCATGAGACATTTGTTTCATAATAAATAAGGCAGTGGCCAACTATTACTCATTAGTAGCTTTTTTGAGATAAGCTATCAAGTCTGCCCTTTCTCCCTTCTTCTTAATGCCAGCAAAGATCATTTTTGTTCCAGGGATGTACTTCTTGGGATTCTCCACATACTCCATCAGCGTCTCCTCTCCCCAGAGGTGATGCCTTCGTTCTTGTTGGCATCTGTGTAAGAGATTCCGACAGCCTGTCCTGTCTTTCGCCCAAACAGAACACGGAGATTTGGCCCGGTCTTGTGCTTGCCTCCCTTTTCCACAGTATGGCACTGGGCACACTTCTGAACAAAAATCTTCTTGCCCTTCTCGACATCACCCATTATTAAATCGTTCTTTCTCCGTGCACGACTCAGAGGTTCCCGCTCGCAAGCCGAACGTCCCGCTCTCTAATCCCAAGAACACGCCGGTCCGCGCCTACGTACCTCATTATTTTTCTAATCATTCATAATATGCTCCCATTATAGAAAATTTAGAACAGAAAATTATAAGCCTGAGAAATGTGTAAGCCCACCACTCAGATATAATATATTTTGCTGTATTTTATTCCTATCTTTTTTCTCTTTATTCTTTATATTCAATGGAGATCATGTTCTACATGCAATTTTGTTTCCTGGTATTTTTCAGTGAACATGATGATACTCGTGTCACCCAAAAACACTGTGTTAAAGATCATTTTAATATCCAGATATAACTAAATATGCCACAATTTACCATTATGTATATATATTTATTGATATACCATATATATTATTTTATATTCTAGAAACTTCATTTTCTTATTATTTCCTTAATAGTAGACAATTAGGTTCTACTCAATTTGTTTACTGCTATATTCTATAATTTGAGAAACAGTTTCAGATTGTCCATAATGTCTATGTCTTGTGCATAGTATATTTCATGAAGTTAAATTTATATGAAAAGGGGTATGTTTGTTTCAAGGTTCTTAGTACTTATTGGTACACTCCCTTCCTTAAGTGTAAAAGTAATTTCAATTGCTCTTGATCTCTGAGAATGGGACAATGGCTCTTACCATTCCATCTCCAGCACTCAAAAATCTCCTCCTCGCTGAACTGCAGTAACGTCAATAACCAAGAATTAGTACTTTTTATGTAATTTATATTTTGCTTGCCATTAGAGTTGAATATTTTAAGGGTTTCTGAATCATACTTTGCCAATTAAACACTAAGTTCCTAAATTTTTTTGAATCTCTTACACACATGGCAATACAGAACACTGATGTTGTCTTTAAATTTTGTGATTTTTTTCAATATACAGAAGCTTTTTTTTTTTTTTTTTTGCGTTATACGGGCGTCTCACTGCTGTGGCCTCTCCCGTTGCGGAGCACAGGCTCCGGACGCGCAGGCTCAGCGGCCATGGCTCACGGGCCCAGCCGCTCCGCGGCATGTGGGATCTTCCCAGACCGGGGCACGAACCCGTGTCCCCTGAATCGGCAGGTGGACTCCCAACCACTGCACCACCAGGGAAGCCCCAGAAGCTTTTTTAATGCAGTCAAAGCTTAGCTTAGTTATTTCCTCAACTACTGTTTGGATTATTATCTCTTTCCCCATCTAAACCTCAGAGATAGTCACTTTCATAGTTTATTGGACTGTGGCTGTCTCATTTATTTATTTTAGCTCTTTAATATACACGAAACTTCCTTTAATACCCGTGAGGTGAAAATATAAGGTGATTTCTTTTTTCTAAACAGCAAAACAACTGTCTCTTATACCATTTGCCGAGCAATTCAACATGTCCTGGATGATTGGGGTACTCTAATATAACTACCTCATAGGATCTTCATAGAACAGGTAATACACAGAAAAGTTCACAAATTTCCATCTTTATCTTAAAACTGACCATATTACTAAATTCTTTTATTAATTTCTAGAGTGTTTTTGTTGTTAATTCCATAGAGATTTCTACATACAAGTCATGTCTTTAGAAAATAATAGTCACCTTGTCTCCTCCATATCATATTTGTTAATTTTGGTTTTATATCCATTACTATGTTCTGATTTCAGTTTTACTCTTCATTTTTTGAGAGTGTGCATGATGTGTATGTGTGATGTGTGTGAACGTGGTTTATCCTTACCCTAGACTCTCCTTTGATGATAATTCCATCGGTGAGAGAAAGGTGAATGTCATGTTAGCAACTCAAAAACATCCCTCTGGGGCGATGCTGTCCAAACCATAGCCACTAACCACATGCAACAATTTACATTTAAATTAATAAAAATTAAATAAAATTAAACATTCAGTTCTTCAGTTACACTAGCCACAGTTCAAGTGCTCAGACACACCATATCAGAGTCCCAATTTATTCTGTTGGAGAAAGTTATTTAAAATGTTTAAATCCCGGGCTTCCCTGGTGGTGCAGTGGTTGAGAGTACGCCTGCCGGTGCAGGGGACACGGGTTCGTGCCCCGGTCCGGGAAGGTCCCACATGCCGCGGAGCGGCTGGGCCCGTGAGCCATGGCTGCTGAGCCTGCGCGTCAGGAGCCTGTGCTCCGCAACGGGAGAGGCCACAACAGTGAGAGGCCCGCGTACCGCAAAAAAAAAGTTTAAATCCCAAAATATGTTTCTCTCTGACACACATTTTCCTAAACCAAGTATTTTCTTAGGCATCTGGTTAGATTCTCCTTTCTGATTCCAGGCACTATCATTCGAAATCAGATGCTTTCCCATGGCTACAAATATCAAAATACTTAACAAATCCTAGGCTGCAACCTCCAGTCTTTTTCCTGAGTTGCAGAGTTGTATTTTCCTTTGCCTACTGCAAATTTACACATGAGTTTACCATAGCTATCTCAAATTCATCTGAAAACTAAAATCATCTTAATCCTCCTCTTCTTTTCTCTTTCCCTATCTCAATTAATGTATATCCAAATACTCAAAATAAAAACATTTGAGTTTAAACTTACACAGTGCTGTATGTCAATTATATCTCAATAAAACTGGAAGGGAAAAAAAGTTGAATACAAAGTCAAAAAAATTTTTTTGACTTGCCCTTGATAAATGTCCTTCTTCTTATTTTTTATCTTTATCAATAATTCAACAAATAATTATTAAGCACCTAATATGCTAATACTATGGTAAGGCTAAGAATACAAAGGAGAGCAAAATAGCAATCCTCCTACCCTCATGAGATTTACTATCTAGTAGGACACACAAAAAAATTAGACTTTATTCTGAAAGCATAAGAAAACTTTAAAAGGTTTTAAACAGAGCAACAGAGATTAAATCAAGTTTTTAATATATTGAGGCTATTAAGTCACAGAGTCTCATCAGATCTACCTTCTAAATATTTCTAAATTTCTCAAACACACTCTTCTCTGTTGACCTCTATACCCTTCTACCTTTATCTTAGTGGGGTCACTGATTTCTCTACATCTCTCATTCCCTCCACTGTACCCTCTACTCTACTGCCAAAACAAACTTTTGAATTATTTTTTCCCAGTCTGGGTATGAGTTAAAACCTAATAAAATACTTGTTTCATTTAGCCAGCACATTCCAGAGTAGGCTGTATCCCCTTACACGTTTTAAATAGCCGGCCACAGGTTCTCACATCCAGGATTAGATCCTCACATCTGGGATCAGGAAGAAGCACCAGAGGGGTCTAAAATGATTCCTGAGCTGGGACACTGATGAAAGAACAGGCCCAAGATTGCTTGGCAAAGACTGCCCACGAACAGGGATTGGATGAGATGACAGAGAACTGAGTAAGGGCAGAGACCTCTCTTTTTTGTTCTAAGCTCATAGCAGTAGTAGAACCTTAATAAATGAGGAGGTAATACCCAACTTGATGATAAGGCCCAACCAAGGCAGCCACAAAATGTCACTCTTCAGATTCAGTCCAGTTTTGCTCCAACTTCTCCAGACTACAGACAAACTCAGGAGGAGGGTACCACTGCGGGTACCCAGAGCCACCTGAGGGCTGCTGCAGAGGTTAAGTTAGTGAGAAAAAAAGAATGTTCAATAGCCAAGCTATGTCATGCCCGTGGACCAAGAGAAAAAATGCCATGTCATTTTTGGGATCAGGGAAACAACTCAACTGCTGAGGCTCTGAGTCTTCACATCAGGCATTTGATTTTTGTATCTGTCTCCCCAACTAGGCCATTAGCCCCTTGAGGGCAGAGATTCCCTTATTCATATCTGTAACCCCATTACCTGGTATATTACAGAAACACAATAAATGTTTATTAAATAAATGAATGATTGTATCTATCCCCACATTGTATTTTCTTACCCTATTAGAATTCTAAAAAGCTGTAAAATAATCTTCATAGTTTTATCAATATATTTAATCCTGTCACCCTTCCTTAAAAACCACAATCACTCCTTGACGTAATTTAAAGTATCTATCCTGGCAAGCTAGACTCTATGTAACTGACCTCTAGAATATGGTAACAAACACATTTCCAACAAGCCTCCTGAGACCAGCCCCTGAACTAACTGAAATTGTTGGCAAATTATTCATACTTGTCTCCCACTGCCCCCTCTCACACCCTGAAATTCTGAATAGTTCCCACCATCCCTGCCAACCTCGTACTGCTTTATTTATACCCAAGGATTCTTGGTATATAAGGAGAGATATTACTGACCAAATAATTCTGCCTATGTGAGTTTTGCAGGAAAACATACATTCAAAAAAGCTTTGTAATGAGGTGGATAGACCTAGAGTCTGTCATACAGAGTGAAGTAAGTCAGAAAGAGAGAGACAAATACCATATGTTAACACATATATATGGAATTTAAGAAAAAAAAATGTCATGAAAAACCTAGGGGTGAAAGAGGAATAAAGACACAGACTTACTAGAGAATGGACTTGAGGCTATGGAGAGGGGGAAGGGTAAACGGTGACAAAGCGAGAGAGAGGCATAGACATATATACACTACCAAACGCAAGGTAGATAGCTAGTGGGAAGCAGCCGCATAGCACAGGGAGATCACCTCGGTGCTTTGTGATCGCCTGGAGGGGTGGGATAGGGAGGGTGGGAGGGAGGAATTCGCAAGCGGGAAGAGATATGGGAACATATGTATATATATAACTGATTCATTTTGTTGTGAAGCTGAAACTAACATACCATTGTAAAGCAATTATACTCCAATAAAGATGTTAAAATGAAAAAAAAAAAGAAAGAAAGAAAGAAAGAAAAGTTACACACAAACAAATACATACAAAAACACCATAAAGATACTTTGTGATTTGACAAACAGCAATAATAACCTCTTTACTATTTGCTGGAGATACGTAATATTAATAAAACTACCTTTACTGTAAAAAAAAAAAAAAACTTGAAAAAAATTTGCTCTACGTCAGATCACTTTACTGTTCTTGAAATACATCTTGCCCCTTTGTTCAATACCTTTCCCTCTACCTGTAAAACTGGCCATATTCAAGGCCTATATCAAATTTCTTATCCTCTCCATGGTATTTTTTGATTTGACACTTTTCATGTAAGACAATAAAAATGATCATAGATGAGAGAACAATTAATTTTTGCCCCTTGATGCATTCTCCTTTTATTCTATTAGTCACATAACATTATAACTTTTTGTTTATATGCTTCCATAGTCTCACATATAAAGAATGAGCTCCTGCTGTATTTTCTAAAGGCAAAAACCAGAAGTTTTTTAAAAAGTGCTAGGCCCACAGTACACTAAACTGTTGAATGCTTTTGGTAACAAGATTATTTAGTTGTGTTTAGTGAATCTAAAGATTATGAGTGTGTGTGTGTATGTGTAAAATATCTGCCAATGTAAACAAAGTACATTACACAGCCATATGATTAAATGCTGATTTAAATTATCTAGCCTATTGCTTTATCTCATAGCATGGATGGTTGAGAGGTTACTCCAATCAGGTAATACTTGTTTTTCTCATTAATTCATCTCTACTTTTTGAAAAGCAGAATTTTCAAAGATGGCAAGTATTACAAAATTTGGCAGAATTTTATAATCTCTTCCAACACAGTTCTCCCATAATTCAATTTGTTTTTTTCTTGATGATGAATTTTCTATACTAATTACATCCTTCCCTTGTTCACTGTATTTCCCTCACTCACATCCATTTTCATTCACATTGCCCCTTTGCAATTCTTTCTATGTTTTTGGCCTTTTATTCAAAGCTTCAGAGCTGGCATTCTCTTTGTCTTCCTTTGGGTCTATAGGTTTACTTCAAACTGAATAGATATAAAAATACAGAGAATAACTGTACAGTTCTAAATAAATATTGATGTTATGCTTAACATATTCAAAGTTATTACAATAAACATTTACAAAAATGATGTTTTCAATTTATACCTGTGGTAGTTTCAGGTAGAGGATAAAGAATATATTGAAAAACAGCAGTTCAGTCATAACTTCTGCATTGGCCTTTTCCACAATACATTTTACTCTTTATTTTAAATTTACGACTATTTTCAATAACTTTTACTTTCTGAGAATGTCCACTTGCATTGTATATAGATACAAACTCTCTATTGTGGACTCAGTTTTATTTTTCCCTCTTTTTTATTAGTAAAGACATTAACAATAAAATAGGCTCACTTGCTCCAGCTGGTAATTTCTCAATACTAGTAATATATTATTCCTCTTTTTGTGACATCATAATCATCCATATAGAAGTACCATGTATCTTTGTGTAGAAGCTACTGTTTCCATTAAATTTAATTACCTCCCCCTGTGGTTTTAAATAGAAGTGGCTTCAAAATGAGGGCAGCTTCTATTAAATTTAATTACTTTCCCCTGCTGCTTGCGTGGTAAAAGGGAGGTCACTAAATGAGAGCAGCTTCTAGCCTAAAGTATATGGTAACTGTGTGCCAGCAATAACAAAATTGTGCCCAAAATACCCTTCTAGGGAGCTTCACAGGTTTATCCTTTCTCCTATTTAAAATTTTTTCTTTAGCCTTAATTTAAGCCCTTAAAAAATGAGCATGGATAGAAGCAGATATATTTTAAAAATCAATTTTAGTTTCACAGGCTAAATCAAGGCAAATATACTATTTCTGTACAAATATACTGGAAATTATCCCACTCAAAGGTTCAAGCTCAGAACTTTTAAGATTAACATCATTTGTTGTCGTTTCTCCAGCTGTAAGGATGCTAAGTTTTATTCTTCACACATTTTCAATGCCTAGTAAAAGCCTTCATTGATTCTGATCAGATGGATTTAAAGACTGCTTCCTAAAAGTTATTAAAAAGGTATTAAGTTTAGGGAGATTTCAGAAAAATATTCAGAAATAGTAATGTTAAAAAGGAAAAAAAAGAAAACCCATCAGGTTCATTATAGACTGCTGTATTTGAAAAAAAGTTAATCTGTATGCTTTATAATAGTATGAAAACGTGTATCAGTTTAAAAATACAATGGTATAATCCTATAAAATATTTTAGTTAAATATTAATTAGGAGAAAATACTACTCAGTTAAAACACCATTGTACTATTTATTTTTTTATACAGGCAGAATGTAGATGAACAACATTTCCATTCAATCACACAGTTTAGTATAAATATAAAACAAGACACCCCTTAAGCATTTTAAGTAACAAATTAAACATTTACATTTTTTACTGTGCACTGAGGCTTAACATTTATGCAGCTTCAAAACCAAAGTACAGCCTCAAGGGAAGTCTCTCCACTGACAAATTAATACCTTAGAGAACAGAGCTGAATGGTGGCAATGAACTCATTTGTTCCCCCAATAATGAAGAATGACTTTTTCTTTACCACATCTGTGACTGTTGCTATGGTGACCCAGACTTACCTCATTGCTTCTCGGAGAGCTCCTCGTTCACCAAGAGTCGTGTGCTTGATGTCATCAAAATTATTCTCCAGCTTCTCGCAATTCTGCAACATATTAGAAAAATGCATTAATCCCCAACATACTGAGATAAAATTATATCTATGCAATTATGTAAAATATAATTGATTATATTGATTATGGACTCAAAAATATGCACACCATTTTAATTGTGTAGGATTCATTAAAATTGACAGTGTGAATTCAACAGTAACAAAATAAAAACGTTTTATGTTACAGCTGTCACAGAAGTCTTCTTATCAATTTTTCAAAATTGGGTAAATAGAAGAAATGAGTATTATATAAAAGTAGTACAACTTCTAGAGTTTTGAGGTTTAAAAATTAGTTCTCTAAAATAATCTCAAGTATACCAAAGCCAACTGGAATTCAAAAGAAAGTCAATAAAGTTTGAAATCACAATAAATTGTATATGATAAATACCCAGTTCTAAAATATTAGTATTTACTGATATGGAAAGATAAAGCCCAGGCATAATATAATAATAAAAGTTCAAACATTTTGAAGTCAAAATTTTAAAATTAGATCTTTAAATAACAGTTATATACAAATTGTTCACAAATATATATATATATGTATATATATTTGAAAATAAGTCCACTCATTAAAATTATGTAACATTGCATCAGGCTCTTAGCATTACTGGACTGAATTTTCTAAGAGTTTTTTTGTTTAATTTTAATTATGTTTTTATATGTAAAACTAACTTAATCTCACATGACCCTAATAAGTTATCAGAACATAATATATAGGATTAAATTTTACCCTAAAAAATGTATCCATATGAATCTTTTGGCACATTAGATTTCATGTATTTAGGTAATAAAATAACTGGATTTAGCATTTTAGTTAATTTAACAGACAGTAAAACTAAATAATAAAATTTTAACATTAATGAGTTCTATATTAAATTGTAAATAAGTATGCTGGATTTTACAAAAATACAGAATTTAGATTAATAATTTCCAATGTGTAAGAATTCATTGATTTAAAGCCCATTGTTATATATACCATTATCTTACCTTGATATCTTTTTTAGATCGGCCAAATTAAGGCAAAGATCCTTTTTAACACATAGTTACATGTTTTACAATGAAAATCTTGAAAATTAGCAAAATGTACCTAAAATAATTTGAATTATGGATAAAAGTCCTTTTTTGGATATGTAACTTGCAAATATCTCCTGATATGTGCCTTGCCTTTTCACTTTTTAATAGTATCTTTTCATAAAGAGAATTTCTTTTTTATTTTTTTTTTTGGCGGTACGCAGGCCTCTCACTATCGTGGCCTCTCCGGTTGCGGAGCACAGGCTCCGGACGCGCAGGCTCAGCGGCCATGGCCCACGGGCCCAGCCGCTCCGCGGCATGTGGTACCCTCCCGGACCGGGGCGCGAACCCTGTCCCCTGCATCGGCAGGCTGACTCCCAACCACTGTGCCACCAGGGAAGCCCGAGAATTTCTTATTTTTAAAGAGGCCAAATTTACTATTGCTTTAATTTATGGTTAGTGCTATTTGTGTCCTGTTTAAGAAATCTTTGATTTCCTCAAGGTTATAAATTTATTTTCTTATATTTTTTCCACAAAGCTTTATTACTTTGCATTTCACATTTAGATGTGTAATTCATCTGGGATTGATATTTGTATATGTGTATAACAGAAAAATCACACCATACAGGTCAGTGGTTAAATCAGTACTATTTTTTGAAAAGGCCATCATTTCCCCACTTTAATTCATCTTTTCCATATAGTAAGACACAGTATACATAGGGTCTGTTTCTGGGGTCCATAATAGCCAACTGCTCAATTTCCTATATTTGTGCTAGTATCACACTGTTTTAATCACTCATATCTATAATAAATAAAGAACTCCTACAAGTAAATATGAAAAAAACCAGACAATTCAATGTAAAATGGGCAAAAGACTTATATAAACACTATATAACAGAGACTATACAAATAACTAATTTAAAAGAACATGCTCAACAGCATTAGTCATGATAAAGATGCAAATTTTAAAAATGAAATATTACTACACAATTTGAAAATGTGTAAAATGAAAAAGATAGATGATACAAAAGTGGGTTTTTTTAGTATAAAAAGCAACTGAAGCACTGCTGGTAGAACTGTAAATTTGTTAAAACCACTTGATAAAGCTTTTCAGTAGCACTTTCAAAAGCTGAATTTTCATGTCTTGGAATACACCCAGAACAAATATGTAATATGTTTGCCTAAAGTCGTATACAAGAATGTTAATTGTAGCACTATCCAAATTTCCCCAAACTGGAAACAAGTCAAATGCACATAAAGATGGAATATATAAATCAACTGTGTTATATTACTACAATGGAAAATACATAGCAATGAGAATGAACAAACTACATCTGTGTGGAATAACATGGATTATCTCACAGCCATAGTATTAAATAAAGTGACACACAAAAGATCACATAAGAAAATTATTCCACTTAAATGAATTTCAAAAACAAGCAAAGCTGCGCTTCCCTTGTAGCACAGTGGTTAAGAATCCGCCTGCCAATGCTGGGGACATGGGTTCGAGCCCTGGTCCGGGAAGATCCCACACGCCGCGGAGTGACTAAGCCCGTGCACCGCAACTACTGAGCCTGCACTCCAGAGCCCACGAGTCACAACTCCTGAAGGCCGGGTGCCTAGAGCCCGTGCTCCACAACAAGAGAAGCCACCGCACTGAGAAGCCCGCGTGCCACAACGAAGAGTAGACCCCGCTCACCGCAACTAGAGAAAGCCTGCGCACAGCAACGAAGAGCCAACGCAGCCAAAAATAAATAAATTAAATAAATAAATTTTTAAAAATTACCTTTAAAAAAATAATAACTTGGAAACAAAAATAAGCAAAGCTACAGTGAATAATTCAACAATAAAAGTAAGAAAACAATTCCATTTATAAGAATATAAAAAAGAATAGAATACTACTTAATAACTTTAACAAAAGAAGCATAAGACTTGTGTACTGAAAAGTACAAAACATCATGATAAAAATTAAAGAAAACCAAAATAAATGGTAAGACATCCATGTTCATGAGTTAGAAGACAATATTGTTAAGGTGGCACTACTCCCTAAATTAATCTAAAGTTTCAATGTGATTCCTGTCAAAATCCCAGCTGACTTTTTTTTTTCAGATTTTGATAAGCTGATTCTAAAATTTATATGAAAATAGAAGGGACCCAGAATAGCCAAAACCTTCTTAAAAACAGAATAGCAAAGTTGAAGGCCTAACACTTCCTGATTTCAAATGACTATAAGCCTACAGTTATCAAGACATATACCCACATATATATATACAAATGTTCATAGCAGCATTATTCATAACATAAAAAGTAGAAAAAATGCAAGTCAATAAAATGATAAATGGATAAGCAAATATGGTATACCAATATAATGATATACTATTCAGCCATAAAAAGGTAAGTTCTGATACATGATGAGCTTTAAAAACGTTATGCTAAGTGAAAAAGCCAGATACAAAAGGTCACATTGTATCAATTCATTTATATAAAATGTCAAATACAGGCATATCCATAGAGACAGGAGATTAGTGGTTGCCAGGGGCTGCAGAGAGGGAAGGAATTATTGCTAATGGTAATGGGGTTTCTTTTTGGGGACATGAAATTTCTGAAATTAGTGGCGATCGATGCACAACACTGTGAATATACTAAAAACCACTGAATTATATGCATTTTAAATGAGTGAACCTTATGGTATGTGAATATATCTCAATAAAGCTACTATTTTAAAAGTAGGCAAAACTAATCAAGGTGTTGGAAATTAGTGGATACTGACTACAGGAGACAGAAGAAGGTCTTCTAGGGCACTGTTTAATTCATTTTGTGAAAATTCATGGAACTGAATACTTAAGATCTATTTAGTTTTCCATTTGTAATACTGCAATAAAAAGCTTTAAGAAGAGAGTTTGAATTCTGGTGAAGGAATCATAATGCAGTAATATATCACTACAGTTAAAGAATGCAGATAAAGAAGTTCAAAGTATCTGACACAGTAAGTGTTAGCTACCAGCTAATAATAATAAAATAACATTTTATTATTTACTAAAATTCTGTACTAATGTTCCAATTCCTGTAACTTACCCTGATAAATTTTTGATACTTCATTAACTAAACTATGAACTTTTTCTCTATAGAGTGATAGTCTTAAAGAATGACATTTATATGACTGTAATGGCAAAGATGAATAACTAAATTATTCGAATTAGATGGCCTTTGAAAAACACTTTCCCAGTACTTCTGGGATAAAAATTAGTCT
Source organism: Phocoena sinus (assembly GCF_008692025.1). NCBI lineage: Eukaryota > Metazoa > Chordata > Mammalia > Artiodactyla > Phocoenidae > Phocoena > Phocoena sinus. The sequence continues at coordinate 87,345,121 of NC_045763.1, forward strand.
GGACCTCTAAGGCAGAAAGCAGAGTTTTCCTTTCTTTATTCAGGAAAAAAAAGAGGTGGGGGGGACAAATATAAATTTTACACTGAACAGATTATAGTGCCCTTTCAAATATTTCTATGGAAATAATAATATTTTTTAGAAGCTTTATGTTCATAGGTGTTCAATGCAGCATTTTTATGACAGTGAAATATTGGGGGGGATTCTAAATTTTCAACATAAAAGAATGGTTAAATAAAGCACTTTAAATTTGAGGGATATTATGCATTAATTACAAATGCTGTTTAGATAGAGTTAGCCAATGTTTATTTGACATTGTGTAATTTTTTTTAAAAAGACACTATAAAATTGAATATGTTGTATGATATGATTACAGTTTTGGAAAACAAAACAAGCAAAGCCAAAAAAGACTAGAAATGAAATAGTAACTCAGATTATCTCAAAATGTTGAATAAACAAGGGTTTATTTTTTTACTTATAGTTTTCAATATTTTCCAAAGTTTCAGTTATAGGTTTATATTTCTTTTTGATTTCAAGATTTAAAAAATTAAGCATTTTTTTAAAGATTTTGGAAGTATCTGTATATTCTGTGCTGAATATGCTATTTTTGTAAAATATAATACAACAAAATAATTGCTAGCAATAAAAGAAATTTAATATAAGATAGGACTGGACTTTTCCAATATTTATTTTTTCTATTAAATATGCACTTGACTAATTAAGATTTATGCCTCCTGATTATTTGCCAATGAGATCATGAAAGTTTTAATATTTCAAATTGTCCAAAAAAAGTTTCCAATCATCAGTTTGATTTCTTTACTTTTGCACACCCAAAAAGAGGTATAAGGATGTACACAAAGCAGTAAAAGAAAATAAAGTCATATAATAAAATCAGTTACACTTATTTGCTATATTCAACCTACAACATAGCTTAATGTGAACAACTGATACTCAAATAGTGCCACTTGGGCTAAGCGAATACCTGAAAAGACCCAAACACAACTACTAGTTATATAATATTTGGAATGTACTGTTTTTAATTTTCATATATTTAAACTTAATAACAGATGACTAGTATTTATTCATGATTCTAAACAGACTTCACAATACAATTTTTAGAGTTGCATAATATTCTACTGCACCCATGTGCTATTATTTATTTAGCTAATTCCTTTTTGGTTTGGTTTGGTGGTTTGTTGCTAATGCTATTATAAATATAAAACAAGAATAGATGGCTAAAAATGAAATAAAAGCTTAAAAAGTATTAAGAAAAAATAAATATCATTGACTGGGATTATTCATTCCAACTAATTTCCCATCTAACTCAAATTGTTTTCATCTAAAATATATTCAAATTATGTGACTATGGTAGAATCAATACTCAAATTCAGGATTACTGATTCTATATCTCATTCTTGTTCCTGAATTTAACTGTTAATGGAAAACAATACATGTTTTCTCTGTGGTCATATAATTATACTTATTTCTATCTAGGTTTGCCATAAACCCAACCCCATCAATTTAGATGAATCACTGCTAAGAGTCTTACATTTAAATCTTAAGTTGGAAAAAGGTTTCATAACGTTGTTCTTTCAAACTTTACTGACTCTTGATATGGAAAACAGCACCTATCACTTCCCCACAGGTGGTTTATAAATCAGATGTGGAAATAGATATTTCTATTTAATTGTTTTGGGCGTATTTTTCATTTTTAATATATCTCCTACTTTGGATATACATAAACATATACACACACATATATACATACAAATTTGTTTGTTAAATGGAGTCATTTAATAGAAATAAATCTGTACCTTGACGAGGTATTTTTGTTTTTTATGGTTGGTTTTCAAGAAAATCTTAGAAACTTTGATTTTACCAACAGAGATTAACAAAATCAAATAACATTATATCTGAATCTATTTATTTAAGAACAATTGTCTTCAGTTAGGGTACTGTCTTCTCAGACGCTACCTATAGGAAATGTGAGATTTAATCATTAAAATCAATGGAAAGGCTAGAAAAGTCACACTACTGTAATTAAGAGAGAATTTTAAGATCTCAATTTAGCCATTTAAAGTAACTCCCTAGACCAGAGCAATAATGCCCACAGCAAAACAAAGTCATAGATAACAAATATTTAAGGCAGCCTGCTACAACCCTGTGACACAGCAGCTTAAATCAAAAGCAAACATCGATGGAGTCCACAAAAACCTCTTTTCATCCCAATATCCATTTCTGAGTCCCTTGGGAAAAGCTGTACAATAAAATGTAAAAAGCAAAAAATAAATAAGCTTTTACTATTTCTTATCATTTATAAATCATTTCAAAAAAATGAATGTTAATCTGATCAATTTTTGGAAAAGGTCAATTCACAGTAAAATCCATGTGTAGACAACCTTTTCTAAACAGAATTCTTGCGGAAATTTTACTCTTTCAGATTTATATTTTTAAAAATTATACAGATGGTTTCAGAATCTCAAACGAGTCTAGATGTTACTACAAAAAAATGCATTTGCCTCCCTTCTATGTGGTAAATTGAGAGCATAAAGAAAAAATACATATACTTTCTTGTTTGTCTGTTTTTTCTTCTGGTCCTGAAATCCCTCATCACTTTCCTCCTCTTAGCTACCTGCACTGTGGTTTTAAACTTTATTTTGGTCTCCACTGCTGCAGAGAAACAAGTTCGTGAAGGACATTAAAGAAGAAACAAAATTTCTGGATTTTGAGTTTTTAAAGGCCTATCCTTGGCATACACAAACAATAGGGTGGAAAGACTGCTTGATTGCCTAGCTTTTCCAGCCACAGAGATAGGAGATAACAACATTCTTCTAAAGACAGAGTGAGAGAAAAGTTGGACACAGAAACCTTAAGTAGCCCCACTGGGCTCACTATGGCTCCAGGAATTGAGGACAGGCAAAGATATCAGAGTAGACTGAGAGAGAAAGTGTTCCAGAGCATCTGAAGGTATTTCTTCATTTTAATGATAAGAAGCCTCAAATTTAATAGTGATTTTATCTGGAAGTGGTTAAAATGACATATTTTACCATGAAGTGGAATGGGAACCCAAAATGATTATTGAATAACAGAAAAGGAAAGAATGCTCCATGTTTCATACTCCCTGAGTCTGCAGAAAACTTATTGTGCCCAACAGAACAATAGAGGAAATAAATAAGTCTTGTAAACATTTAAACAGTCTAATTGTTACCTTCACCAAAAATACCTGTGTCCTGAAGAAATCAAATCCAAGGTTTTTTTTTAAGAACAATATATGGAAGTACCAAAGAAGAGATACAAGAGTTAAATTCTAATTAAGACAAATGTTAGTCATTTTCCAGAATGAGATAAGCATCTCAAGCAACTAACATTTTTATCTGCTCATCTTCTCCATAAATAAAATTAAGCATCAGATGCTTTAGATGAGAGGCAGAGAGACACTCTCATGTTCACCATTAGTAACATTTTCCTAACAGTAGGGACAACTGTAAGTAAAATGGTGCCAATGTCTTCTATCAAAGTCTATTCTCAGCCCAGTTCATATGAGCACGGATCTAAAAACAATTATAAACTTATGTTTAAATAACAAATAACTTAATACGCTGTTCATTACAGGGTGAAACCATGTAACCCAGATTGCGACTTGAACCCACGGTCTTTTAATTGAGATCACACACCTGGTCTCAGGACTTAATGAAGCTCAGGTTCTTGATGTTCTTGTCGCAGAAAGAATTCAGTGAAAGACAAAGTGATAGGTAAGAAGTGGATTTATTCAGAAAGAAACACACTCCACAGGCAGAGTGTGGGCCATCTTAGAAGGCAACAGGCCCCGAAATATGAGGTGGTTAGTTTTTATGGGCTGGGTAATTTCATAGGCTAATGAGTGGGAGGATTATTCCAATTATTTTGGGGCTGGGGTGGGGATTTCCAGGAATTGAGCCACCACCTACTTTCTGACCATTTATAGTTGGCCTCAGAACTGTCACGGCGCTGGTGCGTGTGTCATTTAGCATGCTAATGTACTACAATGAGCATATAATGAGGCTCAAGGTATACTGGAAGTCAAATCTTCCACCATCTCGTACCTAGTTGGTTTTAACCAGTTTTTGTAATGTCCTATGGCTATGTCATTATTTTAAAGGTTGTGCCCTGCCCCCTTCCCTCCTGTTTCAAGGGGATTCTCTATGTTAGTGTAGGATTATCCCAGAATACAATTTCAGGCATAAGTAAGGCATAGGGGACTTTCCAGGATGTAAAAAACTCTCAAACAATTCTAAAAATGAACTCACGCATGGTGATGACCGATACTTCCTATTTTTCAAGTGCCTCGTAATTTCCTTTGACCAAGATAATTGCATGAGAGAGCTGCAACCATCACAGCAGATGCAAGACAATCTATTTTGTAGGAAAGAAGGAAGGTGAAGGCAAAGGGTAACTAAAAAGGAAAAGGGGACACAGGGAGAGAATGAATGAACAAACTACTCCTCAGATTAGCAAGTACAAGAACAAGAAAAATCAGTGATTAGTAATAAAACACTGGAACAAAAAACAGGCCTATTAGCCTAAATACCATGGAGCAAGAAAGTGGGAACACACAGAAAAAATGGAAGGACATGAAAAGTATTGAAATTAGTGCTGACCAGACATTCCATTGGCTACAACAGGCAAATGTTATCTCTACTTAATTAGTAGGAAACTGGAAATCCATATCAGCAACCAAGGTAAATGTTATAGTTTTTTGGCGTATAAAGATGAATTATATTAATAGTAAACTAGCTAATAACATGAAGGGCTTACTCTGTGTTAGACACTTTTCTAGGAACTTTATCCATTTAATCTGCACAACAACCATTGAGATCCATACTTCACAACTGAGGAAACAGGCACAGGGAGATTAAGATATCTTGTCTAAGGTCATATAGCTAATAAGGGATAAAGCAGGGATTTGAACCCAAGGAGTTTTGAGAGCCAGACTCAAATCCCTCAGAGACTGCTTCAAAAGAGTAAACTGAGTAAAGTGAATATAATAAAGTTCTGCATAGGTCCTCCTCTAGACATTTGTTGTTAAGTTTAGATAACTGGATTGGACGGATAATAGTTTACTAATAAAGTGGGGTATAAGTTTGTACAGAATACTGTTTTCTTTCTTTCTGGATGTGCTACACTTTACAAGGTAGAAAATAAGGAATCCAATATCCAGATGTTTAGGCAAAATTAATACCCATAAATATTTTGCATGCAACAGTCTTTATTTGGGTCTGTGACACCACTGTGACAAATATAATGAGCAATTAAATTCCCAAGTGCTCAGATTTTGGCAGCAATTAAAGTAGAAACTAGAAACTAAGCATCAAAAAGAACTGGTTTTGGTGGCCTCCTGCCAAATGAATCCCCATGGGTTGAGAGAAGGTCTAGGGTTTCAACTGTGATAGATTTTACAGTGTTTTAATATCTCATCTGTATTAAGGATTGTATAAAGTTATGATAAAACAAATGAGTAAAATATCAACAGCAACATGGGGGCAAAGTAACACACAAGAAGATCTCTGAATGCTGAGAAATTTAAACACGATCACTGAAGTATCTTTGCTTAACTAAACCAAACAATAACAAATCCAACCAAGTATCTAGTGATTCACATGCTGGATGGGGCAGGAAAGAAGCAAAAAATTCAGCAAATTACATGATTAAATAAAAGAATTGATGGTATTACCATATAATTTAATTTCTATTAGTACAGCATTTCCTTTATGAAATAATCACAATAACTAGAACTAAATAGATTGGATCTAAAATTTATATAGTAACCTAATTTTTTTAAATTAGTAAATTAATTTTAATAAATGAGGAAACAGTTTTATATTATTAAGGTCACAGAGAGTTAATGGCACAGCTACTAGAACTTTAGTCTCATAATTACTAAATAACAAAAGCTGAAGTTAATCAATTAAATTTCAATTCAGAAAAAAAAACTTGAAAATCTACTGTTAGGCATCATACTAAGCATCAGGGATATAAAGGTAAATAAGAAAAGACCCCCATATTGATCACAATCCGGTGATAATATAGAGAAGAGAGAGGAATTAACTCTCCTAGAGCAGAGATGTCTACGAGTTAATGACTTCTAAACATGTCTTTGAAATGAGTCAAAAATTTCCAGATTAACAGGGGCTGAGGAGGGGTGAGAAGGCAAAGGTAGTGGAATTGGCTCTAGCCTCAGACCTCAGCATTACTGCCTACTAGTTATAGGTCCTTAGGCAGGACACTCAGTTTATTCTATGCAAAATATACTTGAACCTTCTAGCATGGTCATCAAAATTAAATAATACATGTAAATCACTTAGTACACCAAACAAATAGAAGGTTTTCAATAAATGGAGGAAGCAAAGGAAAAGAATAAAGAGGAGGAAGAAGAAGAGTATCCATGAATCCCACCATAATCCTAATGGATCAGTATGGAGTGAGGTAGAAAAAAGTGCATTTTTCATGTCTTCCAAGTGATTCTAATGAGTAATAAAGTAAAATCAATACAGTCTTTATGGGAAAAAGAAGATTTTTAACTTTTGATCATAAGATCCCTATGAGAATATAATGAAAATCATGATCCTTTCCTCTTAAAAAATTAAATATTCACAAAAAATTCATATGCATATATATACAATATGCTACATACAATTTCAATGAGCCAGTGGATCCCCTGAAGCCCATCTATAGCCCTACGTCTATGCGCACCAAATTTTAATATGAGGAAGGATGATTTTTGTAATGGACCTAGATGACATAGAAATGAAAGTTACAAATATAATGTCCAAGTACATTGAGAAGCAAGGGGTCCGAAAGCTGGCAAATTTCTACTGTTTGATAATGATGCTTAAGTATTCATATTACTAATAAAAAAATATGTTGCAAAAGTCAATCCTGTTGCCAAGCTAAAATGAAAGCAAGTCATTCACTCATTCATTCATTCAATATTCATTTAGATTCTAATAGGTGCCAGATACACGGTAGTCACTGAGGATATGAAGGTTTAAAAAAAAAAAACCTCTTCATGTTCAAAAACACAATTTCAGTTCAAAAAGGAAACTATTTCAGGCAAGTATGTCCCACATCCAGTGGAAGAATACTTGCATATTAATGTGATCATTACAAATGATCACATATTAATGCGATCATTACAAATCTCAGATGACTGGAAGCCTGCAGGACCCACAGGGAATTAACACCACAGAGGCCACAAGTTTTATGGAGGCAATTATAAATTTACATTTCATAAAGCAGAAACCAACACACCATTGTAAACAATTATACTCCAAGAAAGATGCGAAAAATAAATAAATTTACATTTCAAAATCTGAACAATTTAAGTAAAATAGCACACTCCAAGCTATAAAGCTACAACTCTAAGGTAATTTAGCATTGATTAATTTAATGATTTTCTTTAGGCAGTGAGGTAAACAGGGAAAAGTTAATACCAATGCCTATGTTTCTCATGAAGTCAGAAATTCCTAAGGTCTAAGTTCCTCCAAAGAATGAGTCAATTAGATGAACTTACTCTTCCAGTAAAATGTTATGTTTTAAATCTTGGCACTCAGCAAAAAGCCTCAAAACTAGCCCCACTGAAGTTCTTTATGACTGAAGTAAGAAATAATAATTATATTCAGATTTTTAAAATTCCAGATGAATATTCTAATACCAATATACGATTTCCAGTTCTAATCCAGAGTTTCATATTTCAATAGATAATTGCTTTTCCCTTCGGTATGTCTTAACTAGTCTAATCCTTTCAGCGAACATTAAGACATAATCATGTTTAGCTAATGTCATTTCACTAATGGCGGCCAGCTTACAATCAAGGCCTGTCTAGGAGAATCTCGTATGAGTCACAGTGAAATAGAATATAATATAGTAGGAGACATAGGAGCTGTGGAGACAGGAAATCTGTTTTTAAGTTCCAGCTTTGCAAGTAAACTGTTTATATATTCTTAGGAAAATGCTTAACATCTCAGTCTGCAAATATTTCCTCATGAAATGAAGATATCAATGAAAATGATAAAAGTAATGACACACACTTCAAAGTGTTGTGAGGAAAAATTAAATGAGATCATGTATGTGAAAATATACTCTAAACAAGAAAGCACTGTTCAAATAGTGCTATACATTTTTAAATGGATAGAATAAATCTCATTTCCAGGCTCACAGTCTAAGTCAAAATGTATTTTAGCTACAATTACCTTGAAGTATTTTAAATTTTAACTCGTATCCATGGTAAAAATTAAGTAATATTTTAGTACTTTCCCAAGGTGAGCAAAAATTAAAAACAGTTCTGCTGCAGAATCCTACCTGCTGAGCATTAATTCCTATATCTAAAGGAGGTAAACAAAATTCAAGATTGAGTATTTACTTTTTAATCTTAATTTCTTATTCAAATTACCACATAGGTCTTTACATAATGTATGGTTATATTTTGTCTTTTTTGGATTCTTTTTTTTAAAAAAATATTTGTTTATTTATTTATTTGGCTGTTTCAGGTCTTCGTTGCAGCACACGGGCTCTTAGTTGCAGCTCACAGGCTTCTCTCTAGTTGTGGCATGCGGATTCTTTTCTCTTCTCTAGTTGTGGCACGCGGGCTCTAGGGAGCGTGGGCTCTGTAGTCTGTGGCACGCGGGCTCTCTGGTTGAGGCGCTCGAGCTCAGTAGTTGCGGCGCACAGGCTTAGTTGCCCTGAGGCATGTGGGATCTTAGTTCCCTCACCAGGGATCGAACCCGCATCCCCTGCATTGGAATGCGGATTCTTTACCACTGGACCACCAGGGAAGTCCCCGTATGGTTAGATTTTGAATGAATCTCACTTGGTTTACAGGATAACCAAATGAAAAACAATTATCATTATTTCAAAAAATATTGTGGAGTACTATGTGCCAGACACTGCCTATCTCAAATCACTATATAAACTTTAATATTTGCTTTTTAGAAGTCATTATTATTTACTTATTCACCTAATCTTGAGGGGGGAAAAGCCTTTCAAAGAGCAATTTAAATAATGAAAATCTACTCCTTCAACTGCAAAGTTTGCTCACCTTCAAGCTCTGTTTGATAGGACTGATCTCATTTGCTACCAGGCTTCCTGAACTCAGTTTGCTCCAGTGACAGTGCCTCCTTGCTGTTCCTTCTACACAAAAGCACCCTTTCTCCTCAGGGCCTTTGCACATGCTGTTCCCTCTGCCTGAAATATTCTTCTGCCAAATATTCACACGGTTTACTCTTTCATTTCATTCAGGTCTCTATTTAAAGGGCACTTCTTTAGAAACATCTTCCCTAACCACTGTCTCTAAAAATGAATTTATCTTCACTCTCTCTGCCGCCTTTCCCTACTTCACTATTCTTCTTCATAACATTTATTATACCTAACATTATATTACATGTTATGGTATTTTTAAAATACTGACTGTATTCGTAAAGGCAAGTGGTTGTTTTTTACTTATAAATATTGACTATACTTATGAAGGCAAGAGGATTTTTTTATTAATTTATTTACTACTACATTTCCACATAGTAGTTAACCATTAAAGGCTTGTTGAATGGATGGTCTAGGAACTTTCACATACATGAATCAGATGCTACCTTCAATTAAAAGTGCAAAATGATGTCAGTGAAGGCAGCTAGCTATCTTTCCTCCAAGAGACCTTCCATTGTAGCCTTACCTTGACAACTACCTCATGGTTCAAATTTGGTTATTCAGTCTCGCAAACTTAACAGCTAATTTTGTCAGTCTGCCTTTCATATTTTGTCTCACATTAACCAAGTTAAATGAAACAGAGATACCAAAGTAGAGTGCAAATGCAGTCATTTATTACATGAAACTGTTACATGGACCAGACTATTACGATAACATAAACAGTGAAATTTAACTTTCAGGAAACTCAATATGGAATGGCAAATAAAAATCAATGTTGGTTAGTGAGCATAGATTCTAATGAAAAGAAATCAGACTTTAAAAATTGTTACTTCAAAAGAGACAGCATAGAGTATTCTTGCATTCCACAAAGAGATCATTACCAGTGCCTTTACTGGACATGAATAGACACTGCCCTCGTTGAGCTTTATAACTCATTTTCTCCTATGATTCTAGAGTTAAGTACTCCTAATGGACATTTGGGTAGAGCTAACCCAAACAAGTCTCTATCTGCCAGTTTAATCTCCCAAACTTTTTAAGATAATTTTTCCTGTACATACTCGTAAGTCACAACAAAATGCTCTTGCGGTGCCAAAAAAAAATCATAAAGAAAACTATTTGCAAGTCACTATAGTAAGAAAACAAGGACTTCCAATTAAGTACTTAATAAATTGCTAAAATGGAGGGGAAAAAAAACAAGAAAGCAAAACAAAACCAAAAAAAAACCTGAAAGTACTAGAAACTGATAGTGTTTATAGATTATGCCTGCTAAGAATAAGAAAAGTGGGAAAAAAATTGGATTACAAATCATAATCTACATTTGTATCATTTTCTCAAGATGCTGCTTCAAATCCTAGCTCATTTACAGCACTCTCATCCAGTTCAGCCTATGATATCTACTGAATAGCATGGGTGTATATTTTTTTGATGAACGGCAAAAGCTTACTGGCCAAACCGGACCTTCCTGTGTTCAGTGATACGGTGGAAGATGGACAGAAAGCTACAGAAGGAATGGAAGCTTTGATCACCTTATTTGTCTCCTAAGCTAGGGTATGTGCGCTCATATTTAAATACCTCTTTAGCACTGGAATGCATGCAGACCACGGTTTACCAGGAATTAGCTCGCTTTTGGCAGTTCCTTGCTTTGAACTTCAAATAAATGACAGAACTTTGTATACCTTCAAATAACCCTCTGGTAGATATTTTGAGCCCTGCTATGCTAAATGAGGCCAATAAGAAAAACCTAATTCCAAGATCAGAACATTCCCAAAAGACAACTCTTCAAGTGTTATATATTTATGAGTTAATTTCTATAAAAAGTATTTCTACCAAAACAAAAAATTAAATTCATTTTCTTAATACTAATAAATTCACGGTACCAAGCACTTCATATACTGGCTGATTTGTTATCGTAGAGAAGGATCAGTACCAGTCTGAGTAATCTACATTAAAATGCCCATCAACAACATGATCCAACAGCTATTTACCTTTGCCGTGTGGAAGCTTGACAATAAACTACTTACTAATAGTTTTACTAACATCAGTATGCCCCCACTAAATTAATTACCACCACTAGAAAGGCAGAGGTACACAGTTGTTCTATATAGGATCTTAAGCCTATTCAAAATTAAAAATTTGATATAATCTGGAGGCTTTAAAATTAAACAATCCCTTGTCCTTGGGCAGCTTATCTCAGAAGCAGTGGGTGTTCTTTCCAGAATAGGGATATCTCAGCAGATGAGAAAAAGTTTGAGGTCAAGGTTGACAGTGTTGGGGGAGTGGAATAATTCCATTATTACTACTCCGACATCAGTGGTATTTTTCTACATCTCAAAGACAATTTTAGATAGTTAAGTTTTTCACATGAAGGATTGTCTTTAGGAACATCATCCACTTTAAAAATCTTAAACAAGTGTCTCATTTACTGAATCCAATCTGCTTATTCATGCACTTAATTACACAGAAAACACATCATTCTCAGTGTTCAGCACTTAATCTTTAATACGTTTACTTTGGTCAAAATCTACAAATGTCTACAGACCATATGGCTGCGTAATGCAATGCATAATGTATTACAACAGTACCATACATAGCATGTACGATGTAAAGTTAGACATCAGGTAAACTCACAGATGTGGACATACGCAAACATAGTCTTTTCTCCAGTGCTGGGAAGGACCACTTATTTTAAAATTCTATTAAAAAATAATTAAAAGCTGACTATGTATCATTTTAAGCTATCTCATTGTCTTGTTTGGAATAAAACCCTTGAGATCACAGCAAAGTGAGTCAATTCAAACAGGAAGGAGTAATTCAGTACTGGAAGTACTGAAATTTAACAATCTTTATAGTGCATCAAAAATTTTAAATGTACATTACAAAAAAAAATTATGCAATCCAATCCAACATAAGTCTCCATAAACAGTACCTAAACTGATAAACTGATTTTTGTTTACAAAAACATATGCCTAAGATTTCTCTATAAACATGGAATGCTTGGTACTAGATAGATATCAAACAAACAAAAGACCCTAAAATAGTATTTCTAATCATATATCTTTAAAAGCACACGTGCATTTTAAATATGTGAGAAAAGTTTAATAGAATCATTTAAAGTTCTTGTGTTAAGTTAAAATTCAGAAAAGCAATAATTTTTAAGTCACAAAAATGAAGCCTTCTAATATCCTTTTGGTTTTGAAGAAATAAAGGCTTTTACTTGACAGTTACTTACATAAATTTGTATCAAAAAGAGAAGTTGGCAGAGACTTCTAAATTCATAACAATTGTCTATTAGTCTGTTTTTAATAATTTTTCATTGGCATGTAATCCTCTTTAATTAGATTCCACTCTCTGTTGTTTCAAGACTCCATAAACTGGTGTCTTATATACCAGCTGCTAAAGCAGGAGTTACTGTCTAAATGATATTCACAATGAGTATTTAGAAGGTTTACAATTATACCCTTGCTAATAAATTGTGCTATTTTCCCCAACAATTTTAAGTGTTAATCTTCAGAAGCCATTTTAAAATTAGCTAAAATTCCGTCAAGAGATTTACAAAAATTGTTAGCATGAAGATAATTATGTCACAGTCCTTGGACTCCATCTCTGATTGTGTGCATAAATCAGAAAATGTCAGCTGTGTTTTCCCTTAATAATTATCCTTGCAGCAATATATTATAGTCTAAACTCCTATTATAATTTTTGTTTCTGGTTTCTAAAACATCAGACAATTATTTCAAAAGTTTGGAACTGATTAAATAATTTATATTGCCCAGAACAGTAAGTGATTATCAGTTCTAAAATTTTAAGTATCAGTAATAAGTGGATCAATATGGAAAGTATAAATTCAGTGTTCATGAACCCTCCATCCTCAGGAACTAAACACTTGAATGTGCTAACAATTTTTTAAAATATTGATTGATTAAAAATCTAACATAGCAGATAGTAGGCACATAGAGGTATACAATTGAGTAGAAATTCTAAGATATATATCCTTTTACTTTCAACACCAGAAACACATGAAACATAGTATCTGTGTATCTGAAATATGTGTCAAGTTTCTTATCATCTGTTAAGATATGATTTTTCTATCTTTCTTGTAAAAAAAATATAACCTTCATTTCAGGAGGTATGAAATGAAAAATAAGTTCTCTCCCTTTCATCCAATAATCATAAATTACAGGTGTGTTTTGATTTTTTTCTGATTAAACAAATTAGACTAAAAGATGGAATTTTGATATAAGCTTAGTAACCATAATAAAAACCAAAGTCTTAGATAGTTATCTTTATACTTAATTAATAGCTAAATACCAGGAAGTATTTTTGGTGTATTTCTCACCATATCAAGCATTTTAGAATTAGCAAAGATAAAAGTTCCAGTTCTCTGAATACATCAATGCTATAACTTATCAAAATGGCTAGATGTGATAGTTAAAGGCATGTGGCTGAAAGTTCTGGGTATTCAAAGACAGGTGAAAAAGGGGTATATTTTCCTGAAACATTAATTTCATGAAAGATATTCTGGGAAAAATTTTGAAATTTTGCCAGTCAACTATAATCAATAGTCACATTTTCCATGTTATCCAATATTATGTCCTTTCCATGAAATCTCAGAGTGGAAAATAGTTATGTGCACTAAATAATTGGTAAATAATGGAAATTGAGTATTATTGCTGAATTTAACATTACAAACTCTGCAGTCACATCAAATTAACAGGACCATTGCTAGCCCAAAAAGGAGTGTAGCAGCTAGAACCAATGATTTCAGGAGACTCCCATGATTCAATTTTCTGAAAAATAAGTTTGTAACCTTAGAAACCAGGCTTCTTTCCTCATCAATTAAACCAACCAATAGACAAAACTCTTTTCCACAAAATACATCAACATTTTCCACAACAGCTTCCTTAAAAATGTTTTAGTAATACACATTATCAAGCCTCAATCCTTTCTGAGTATACTCCCCAATATAAAAAACAAGTTTAAAATTGTGCTTAAGTGAATTAGCATTTTTAAGTTTAATTTTTCTTTAATCTCAAATTTTATTTAATAATTAGATGTTCAATTGTAAAAGTAATATAGTTTCCTTGTAAAATTGGAAAAAAATACGAAGTTACATAAAAAATAATAATCTCCTACCCCATACTAAAGTCTATTCCAATCCTCTGTACTAGTCATTTTAAGCACAATTACTATCTTTCTATAGTGTTTTCCATGCTCACAGAAACATATACTTTATGCTGTACTTTTCCTGTGTGTGTTGGGGGGCGGGGGGGTTTCAATAAAGTTCACCGTTTTAAAAAGTCAGCAATTTTTTTTCACATAACATGAATATGTAGATATCCTACCCGATCAATAAATATGCCTCTAAAATTCCAAAAACTACATCAAGTTCCATATTTTTAACAATTTTATTAATGATGGAAATGTACTTTTTATCCTAGCATTTTACTGCTACAAATAATACTATAATACGTACCACTGTACATGGGTTGATGATAATTTTTCTGATTGTGGGATAAACTTTTTCGTAGTAGAAATGTTAGGACTTTTTTTTTTTTTGCGATACGCGGGCCTCTCACTGTTGTGGCCTCTCCCTTTGCGGAGTACAGGCTCCAGACGCGCAGGCTCAGCGGCCATGGCTCACACGCCCAGCCGCTGTGCGGCATGTGGGATCTTCCCGGCCGGGACACGAACCTGTGTCCCCTGCATCGGCAGCCGGACTCTCAACCACTGCGCCACCAGGGAAGCCCTAGGAGTTTCTTTTTCATTTTAATATACATTACTAGATTTTTCACCAAAATTTTGTACCAATTCACAACTCATTAGCAGTGTATGAAAGTGCTTAGTTACCTGAAACTTTGCTCATGCTAGATATTATTAATCTCCTACACGTTTGCCAACTTAAGACTGGAAATCATTTTACATTTACCTGTCTCCTAATGAGGTTGAGCATCCTTTTACGTGTTTACTGGCTGTTTATACTGTCTCTTTTAGATATTGCCTATTCATATCCTTTGACATTTTTCTTAATCATTTATGTTATAAATATATTCCCAGACAATTGCTCCTATTTGACTAGTTTAGGGTACATTTTGCCACACAATCATTCTTTGTTATTTTGTTGCTTATTTTTAAAGTATATTAAAAGCAATGACAAAAAATAACATAAAATCTATAAAATGAAGCTAAAATGGATTTTTTACAGGAAAATTTATAACATTAAAAGAAATAACACAGGAAACAATCATAAAATATTGAAAATTATAAAGTATTTATAACAATTCATAACAGAGAAAAAGAAAAGAGAATCCCTCCACACTTATCTGATGGAAATGGGAATAAATTTTTGAAACCCAGGGCTGTAAGATTTTGGTTGGATCTGCTTTGCATCAGAAAGAAGCATCCAAGCAGAAAATAGGGTTGTTATTTATGTTTAAATCATAAAATTTAATATATTCAAATGACATCTGAATAACTAGTTGAGAATAGAGGTTAACCAAATAATGTATCTTTCTTAGATGAAAGCATGAACTTCACTAATTTCCTTAATTTTTCCATGTTCACCATTTCACTGTTATTTATGATGGTATGTTCATTTTCCAAACATTTAAAGATAAAATAATCTGTGAAGAAAATTTCAGTAGGCTATTTGAGTCTTTTCCTTTTATTTCTTTTTATTATTATTTTAAAATATTGTATTTAATTAGAAAAAATGAATGGAGTCATGTGTACAATGATGCCAAATCCATGAAAGGCAAGAAGATTCACCTGCATCTGGACCATGCTACTTTGAATGCTCCAGGAGCTATAGCCACATTCTCAGTTTATACTTTGTCTCCATGAGTTTGCTTCTTTTTACCTGACTGGTTTGAGTAGCAAAACAGGTAGTTTTACGATTTAAAAATTTGAAATACCAATAACTGTAATTTTAGATAAATTTTAATGAAATAGACAAGAATGTGTATAGTTTTCTCTGCTGCACTTCACTGGAGACAAGCGTTGGTCCAAGAAATTTTCATCATGAAGGAATATGATGCTCTGTCAGAGGTTAAAAACTGAAATAAGGTAAATCAACTTAAATTCATTACTCACTCTAATACGGAGATTTGCAAATTTGGTCTATTTAAACGTTCTTACAAATTTGGGCAAGATTCATTAAAAAAAATTACAAGGAAAACAGTCTATTTATGGTACATGACCAAAATGCTGCAATGAAAATGAAATTTGAAAATTGAATGAAGAGAGTTGATTATGCAGATTGCAAGGCTCAGATAATTTACATGTGATGAAAATTACAGTATCAGTTTTTAAATTAATGGCATTATCAGTCATCGTTTTTCCCTGAATCAGTCCTTTTATGAGATTATCACAGAGACAAGAGAAGATGGACCAAAAGATTAGTGACCCTTTTATCCCTTTCATCCCATCATAAACCACAAGTGGCTTAACTTGTCATCAAAAAATATACTTATCAAAATTTCTGTCAACACAGCCTGGAAATATTGCACTGCACTGCCTCTTTGACTTCATTCTGGATCTCTCTTATTAGTGATTATCTGGGGGTACTTAGTAAGCAGTGAAGAAAAGAAAGTGATGGCATCTCTCCCCCACATGACTCTGTGCAATCGCCAATGCTGGGAAGGCTAAAAAAGAATGATAATCACCACGTTGCTGAAATGAATATGTGATATAAGTACTTCTTAATTAAACCAGCTTCCTGACACTGACAGGATCATTGAAACAGCATCCTAACGACTATCGAAAGGAATAGCTGGGGAAAAATATTGTTCCTTGGCCTGAGCAATTCAAATATTTTAATGTCAAAATGAACAAATCTTAAAGTAATCTGACATACTATATATTTTACTTATTTTGTTTGCTGTTAATTTTATCAAACTAGAATGCAATTTCCACAAGAGAAGGTATTTTCCTATATTTTGCTCACTGCTGAGTTCGCAGGGCATCAAGCAGTGCCTGACCATAATAGGCATTGAATTAAAACCGTATTAGATGTAGAATTAAAAATTTGCATAAATACTAAAATTAAACAAGAGAGACTTTATAGATATTTTCCCTGGGCTAAAGGCCCAGACCTTCTCTAGTATGCAGTAGCTCCTTTGAAAAGCACTACTTTATTGATACAATTCTTAAAAACTGACTTGCTTCACAGGAGAAGATGATAAGCATATCTTAATTTTTCTTTAATGACTATTAGTAATATATAAAGTAATGTATTATTTATATTATTATAAAGTAATATTTCTATTAAGCATATTAAATATCTCAACTTGGTAAATTGAGTAGATATCTTGCCATCCTTGTTAGAATAATTAAATGTTGTCTGCAATCATTAATAGAATAACAAGTATAATAAAATTGTCAGTGAATATGTTAAAATTGCAAAGATGAAAAAATTATTTTAGGGCTTAATTCTCAAATGCACTTTTTTAAGGAAAATCATACTAAACTGCAATTCAAGATAATTTCCTCTCTCACAAATATATTATTTAGTTATTTCTATCAGAAGACATATATATATTTAAATAGTCCAAATATCTTAATTCTTAAATTAAGCATTATATACATATTACATACACATATATTACATACATAGACTTAAACACATCCTACAATTCATATAGGAGCTTACTTGGTATAACTCTCCACCAAATGATACTATTAATACCTTTTACTAATTTCACTAATTATTATCATAATTAACATGATTATGGTTAGTATTATCTTATATAGCTTATATATTACTAGTTCTACAAAGATCTGTTCAATATTGTATTCACTGACAGATTGCTGCTGAGACCACTGAACTGGAGGGGGCCTTGAAAATGCAATAAATGTTTGTTGAACTGAATTGAAACTACTGCCTATTAGTAGTTATGAAGTGAAAACCTATATTGTTTAAAAGACTTCCAAAAAACAAAACTCACAACCTCTCAAGGAATTAAAATCTTCACTCTTTTAGTTCTAATCTAAAGTCCTTATGCTTCCCACCCTCTTGTTCTGCACTCAGTGGAGATGTTCAATAAATATTTGTTAAATTCCATCCTCTTGTTCTGTTCTCACTGAAGATGGAAAACAGCTAGTCATCTTTCTTTTGTAAGAACTCTTCATCCTTAAAGACTGTTATTAACTCCCTATTCTTATAGTCTCAAGATTGAACAATCCAATTCTTTAGCCTTGCTTCATCATTCTGATTTGTTTTCAACTCTAAATTTATACACATGCTTATCTCAGGAATCCACTGCATTTCTCAATCTTATTAATGGGGCTCAAAACTGGATAACTTGTTCTATGCATTTAACCAATTTTGAACATAATCAACAAAATGTTGCTTTACAGCTTCTTACTACAGCAATAACTCCCTCTTCAGCAGCCCAATCTAGATGTTCTTAGGAATTAAAATAACGCTTTGACCCACTAGAACATACAGATTTACTGGCAGAAGCTATTTTCCCTCATAGCAAATAATGTTTCCCTTCAGTACATTCCATAGAGTTTTATCATAATTTTTCTCAGCATAATCCAATTACATGTAAACTGAATACAATTTTAAGACAAAACAAAACAGAGTAAAAAGTGACACCCATGTGCCATTACACGGTAGATTTGAATAAGTCCACTGTCTTCCCCAAATCCATTATTTATGGAGCCTCTGACAATCCCCCTGTGAACAATATGATACCTGCTGCATAAGAACTTTTATTTCATCAGCTAAGTTGGAGATGTAAACTTGATTTTCTAAACACTTAGCACACAATCAGGCTGACCTTGCTTTGTGTATTAACTAGATTAAATGATAGCCACACTTCTCTCCTTAAAAAGTCAAATGTTCATTAATTGAGTGAGTAATACTCTGAAATAGACAGTCCATAATATTTGCATACATAAATCATTTTATGAATTTTATTGGTATGGATTTACTAGAAATAAATTAATAATACTTTTAGAATTTATTCTGAATATTCTAGCTCTCTGTCCTCGTGAAGTTTACATTTTAATGGAAGGGAGAGAAATGATACAAATATATACTTC
Source organism: Phocoena sinus (assembly GCF_008692025.1). Classification (NCBI taxonomy): domain Eukaryota; kingdom Metazoa; phylum Chordata; class Mammalia; order Artiodactyla; family Phocoenidae; genus Phocoena; species Phocoena sinus. The sequence continues at coordinate 87,364,336 of NC_045763.1, forward strand.
AAATATCTATTTAAAATATAGTGAAATACACACTTCAAATGTCAACATTTAACACTGATAGCCTCAAATACTGTTAAATGCTTTAGGGAAAGAAAGGAAGGTAATGTGATAGTGAGGGAGATGTGGACCTAGTACAAACAGAATGGTCAGGGAAGGCCTAGTTTCTAAGGTCATGATAGAGGAAAACGGAATTGCAAAGACCCTGAGATGGCTATGAACTTGGCTAATTTCAAGTAAAAGAAACAGTGTTCCTTAAAGTTTGATAAAGTGCATAATAGTAGAAGTTAAAACAGGAGAGGTGTACAGGGTCCAGATCATAAAAGATCTTGTTAAACCGTGGTAAGGAGTTTGTAATTCATTGGAATTACAACATGAACCCTTCACAGGGAGATACTTATTTAGCATCATTGTCTTAAAATCATAAGAAAATCATCACATAATATTTTCTGTTCTCTTTTGTAATCACTATTCCTCATTTACTAATTTTTTAACTTCTTAAAATATTAGTTCATCATGTGCTTCTATAAAACATGTATTCATCAAGAAGTGTAGATTTCTAAAAATACTGCACAACAGATAAATTATCTTTTAGCTTGTGGAATTAAATATGATGAACAAAAAGGAGGGATGAATGGCTGTCCCAGTCATCATTTTTAGTTAGCCACCCTCAGATCTGACTTGCACTGCTCACCTTTCACTAAGAATCAGTGCTGTATTTCCAACTTACTGCTAGGAATTTAGAACATGTTTGACACTGGACTGTATATTTTTCCTCAATATAAATTATTTTGGGGAATTCCCTGGCAGTCCAGTGGTTAGGACTCCACACTTCCACTGCTGCGGGGCAAGGTTCGATCCCTAGTCAGGGAATTAAGATGCTGCAAGCTGCGCAGCATGGCCAATAAATAAATAAATAAATAATTTTCTTCCCAGGAACAACCAAGTACTTTTGGGATGCAGTGACTGTTGAAAACTAAGAATACAATCGCTACAAAAAAGAATCTCAAATAATTATTCAGACAAGAACTCTCTCCACTTATTTTATTTCTTAAGTACAAAAAAAAGATATAGTGTAAAAAATAAAGATAAGTGAGGAATAAAAGTGTAAAAAACATAAGCAATTGGTAAAATGTGTCCTTAACATACCTATGAAGCTTAGTAAAAATATTCTTAGAAGTTTCATAGTACTTTAAAAATAAAACAGATTTAAAACACAAGTTTATCCTAACAAAATAATAAAAAGGATCATTAGGCAGGAAATAAAAGCATGCTATATTTATCAGCTTAAATGAAGGGATTAAAGAGAGCCTCATTCCATTTATTGACTCTGGTATTTACTGATTGTGATAGAGAAGTCAATTAATTCAAATATGTTACAAATTTAATGTTATACATTTATAGAATCAATATACAGTGTATGATTTATTAGTCTAAAGGAAAAGATTAAAATTTCAGCAAAAAAGGAAGAAAGAAAGAGGAATATCATAGATGTGATGAGGGCAGAGTAGGGATTAAGATAGCATTTGAATGCAAGTCAAAATATACCAATTAAACATAAATGTAAAATGGTTAAGCTTCTTTATTAAAAGATATTCTCAAAATAAAAAATAACAAGATATACCTCTATATCAAATGACAATTATAAATAATAGGATGGGCCAGGCAAATGCAAAGAACAAGATTGTTTTATATTGATAAATAGTAAAATCTGCAAAGAAGATACAATAAGATTAAACTGAGATGGAAACAAAGCATTCAAAACATTTTTTAAATAGTCAATATCAATAGAAAACTTTAAGACATTTCTCTATTTTTTTATCTTTTTTAAATTATTTTATTGAAGTATAGTTGATTTACAATGTTGCATTAGTTTCTGCCATACAGCAAACTTACTCAGTTATTTATTTATATATATATATATATATATATATATATATATACACACACACACACACACACACATTCTTTTCCATTATGGTTTATCACAGGATATTGAATATAGTTCCCTGTGCTATACAGTAGGACCTTGTTGTTTATCCATTCTATAAACAATACTTTGCATCTGCTATCCCCAAACTCCCAATCTATCCCTCCCCTACCCACCTCCTCCTTGGCAACCACAAGTCTGTGTTCTATGTCTGTGAGTCTGTTTCTGTTTCATGGAAGTTCATTTATGTCATATTTTAGATTCCACATACAAGTGATATCATATGGTGTTTGTTTTTCTGTTTCTGACTTAGTACGATAGTCTCTAGGTCCATCCATGTTGCTGCAAATGGCATCATTTCATTATTTTTATGGCTGAGTAATATTCCATTGTATATATACACCATATCTTGTTTTTTTTAACGTACTGTTTATCTGCATTCTTTTAATATCTTATTGAAATACAGTTGATTTACAATGTTGTATTTAATTTCTGCTGTACAGCCAAGTGACTCAGTTATACATAGTCTTTTTCATATTCTCTATTTAACAATAAGAAAATATCATTTCTGTTTAAGAACTTTTAAAAATTGTGACTATTCTCCTAAAATGTCATATTGAATAGATAAAATAAAATAAATCCAAAACAGTTCATCCTTTAAGAGGATGTGTAAAGTGTCATTATAGAGGAGATAGGAGGTTGGGCTGTGACATGCAATTATATTTTACATTATTAGGGCAGCAGATCTAATTTTAAAAGTTTTATTGTGTGTGTATACAGCATATAAATATCAAACACCATTATCATATGAACACTTACAGTATATGTGTATAATACACATTCAAATTGTCTTTTTAAAAAATCTACAAGTATATGAAATTACTAATTATACAATTATGCCTAATTAGATATGAATCAGTGTTATTCATGTCATAGTTATAAAACGGTGTTGTATAATTAACAGCAAGTGTTATCTCCCTCTGTACCATCACCATTACTCAGCATCTTGAGTGCTATGTTTGTTTTGGAGAAGCTCAAATAAAAAATCAAAGAGTTTTCAGAGGAAAACAATGAGGAAAGATTAAGGACTTTTTTCTGTGTATTATGAGATTATGAGTCAAACATTTCCAAACATTTGAAATGTAATCAGTTTCAGTTTGCTTTAAGTTATAACTAACAACTGAAGATTAGATGTGAGAGAAATTTCTTATACAGTATATTTTAAGAAAACAATCTTAAATATGTAAATATGTGAAATCAGGGCCTTTATATCAATACCATCTGAGGCATTGCTGACAATAGCAAAAAATAAAACAAAACAAAACCTGTATAAAAATTGCATATTCAGCTTTAGGGCACTGAATATATAAATTATCATATTACTGTGGTACTAAAAGCATTTAAATAATATGTAGTATGATATGTGATAAAATAATATGTAGTAAATTTTCCATTTAAAGTGAAAAAAACGAGGTTACAAACTAACAGGTATGCTATAGAATCCCATATTTAATAAAAATATAGAAGTATTAACTAAGACTGAAACAACACACCAAAATGTCTGTGACTTTATCTTTTTTTAAATTTTTTTTTTATTTTTGCGGTACGCGGGCCTCTCACTGTTGTGGCCTCTCCTGTTGCGGAGCACAGGCTCCAGACGCGCAGGCTCAGCGGCCATGGCTCACAGGCCTAGCCACTCCACGCGGCACGTGGGATCTTCACGGACTGCGGCATGAACCCGTGTCCCCTGCATCGGCAGGCGGACTCTCAACCACTGCGCCACCAGGGAAGCCCCTGTGACTTTATTTTTGAGGGGTAAGATTTCAAGTGATTCATTCCACTTTGCTCTGCTCTGTCTATATATATTTCCTAAAATTCTCTAACACTATCAAAAATTCTTTACTAGCTAACTTTTACTGAATTCTTGTTCTGTATCAGGCATTGTTCTAATTCTTTTAAACCCTACCAACAGCTCTGTAAAAGAGCCATTACTAAATTTGTTTTTTTCAGATGAGGAAAGTGAGGCAAAGAGGTTAAATAACTTGTTGCCTAAGATTTCCTGGGTAGAAACTGACAGCGTTCAGATTTGAACCTTACACGTATGGTACCAGGACCTGAACTACACTCTAAGCATTCCACAAACAAGAAAAGAATTATCTTTTATAATTCTCAAAGAATTATAATAGTTATATTAAAAATTAAAGAAACAAACCTGATGAATATAAAGATTGCCATAATCAGTTCTATCTCCTTTTATGCATATTTACAGGAAAAAATATGGGCAAATATTCTGTAGCAATGTTTGAATAAAGCTTTCCCGAAAGACGTGAGTCTCTTCCAAACTTTTAATTTCATGACTTTCCTTTAACAAAAACAAAAAAATCACATGTTGTTGTCCTCAGGAGCACTAAGAAATTTCCTGCCTGAGAAGTAAATGACTGAGGGGAAAAATTTATAGACTATTATGGCATGCTAATAATCCAAATTAGATAAACAAACATAAGCAATGGAAAGGAAGAAAGAGCAAATGCACTCAGCAGAGAATGGTGATAAAGAGTAATGGACAGCTCATTCTCCACAGCTAAAATTGCACAAGCTAAGCTGTCTAAGGAAAATGAGTCATGTGATTCTCAAGTTATAAGGGAATCTTACAGAATATTTTGAGTTTGAATAGCTAACACTGCAGGCAATTGAAATAGGTCTCCAAATATCTGATTAAAGTCATGAACGATTACAACCGGTATAGAATATTTTTGTACCTCTCTTACAAATGGTAAAATGCAGGTTAAATTTCCAGCTTCTCTGTTGCTTAACTTGCAAAGTAGGTATTAATTAAGGAAGTAAATTAAGGTTAACTGAAATTTTAGTTATGAAAATGAAGTTTAAAACTCTTTATTAGGACACTTTTCACTTCTACAATGCTTCTTAATGAACTATTTCGTGCTTTGATTCAATAGTCCTTTTATTTCATATGAATTCTTTAACACAAATGGATTTTCACACCAGAATCTGGCTTTAAATCTCTAAAAAAAATCAGCCTCAGAATACTAGAGTGACTGAATAAAAGGAAAAATGAGAAGAGGAATAATATGAGGGGTGCTGTGCAACCATGAGAGATAAGAAATACATGAGATCATAGGGAAAATAAAACTACCAATAATGTCATCTATAGAATTAAGTCTCCAATTTTTTTCAACTTAATTTAATCATGCAAAGTGCCTACTAAAAACCACCAGGCTGGGTGATTTTTCTATTTCATTGCTTATAACTGTAACTCTACCAACTGTTCCTCTATAAATGATATATTAAAATCAAATCAATAATGATTTTTTAAATATATGTCCTTTTTTAGAATATATCTCCCATGATTCATTACCAATTTGCAAGTGAAAGGGAAAAATACATTGTTCTCTTTTTCATAAATTGTCTATGTAATAAAATAAAACAACATAATTTATGTAAAATACAGAATAGAACTTTAACATCTTTCCTAAGTTAAGTATATCACTGTTTTATCATGTGACAAAGCAATGATGCTCAAAGAGTAATATTTGACAAAGGAAATAGTCATATCTATAGTCATAGGAAAGATATATAGAGAAGGACATCTTAATTAAAATTTTAAAAATATAATGTCTCTAGGGCTTCCCTGGTGGCGCAGTGGTTGAGAGTCCGCCTGCCGATGCAGGGAACACCGCATTCGTGCCCTGGTCCGGGAAGAACCCACATGCCGTGGAGCGGCTGGGCCCGTGAGCCATGACCACTGAGCCTGCGCATCCGGAGCCTGTGCTCCGCAACGGGAGAGGCCACAACAGTGAGAGGCCCGCGTACCACAATAAATAAATAAATAAATAAATAAATAAATAATGTCTCTAACAAGTTATAATTTTGGAACACAAATTATCACTTGCCTAATTCCTATATATGTCATTTCTGTTGCACTTTATTTAATATCCTAATTCAAACAAAGTAATGAAAACTATTCACTATGATGAGGTCTAATTAGGATCCTCCTTATTTTTAAGGTAGTGTAGTATATCACCTCACTTATTATTCCTTTCACCTATAAACTATGACATATATATAAATCACCTAAGTGTAGATACTACATATAAGGTCAAGGTCAAAGGTGAAATTCTTGAATGGTAATATACAGTGATGGAAGTTCAAGAAAGAGTAATTATAATTTAAATATGCAGGACATTTGGACCTCCCTCCCTTATGTAGTCTTTTTCAGATATCCATATATTTACACCATTTTACAGAAAGTTTCTGACCTTAAATCAAAATTAGATATTCAACCCTAGTCCCAAAACTTCTGCAAATATCAAACCAGACCATACCTACTTTTATAAATTTCACAGTGGCTAATGGTGCCAGCAGCAAGGAAAAAAAATAATTGGGAGCTGGAGAAATAAATATGAAAGCTTTCGTAATTGTAAAGCACCGTAAATAAGAATTGATGTCTATGTGTGTGTGTGTGTTTGTGCTTGATTCAGGTAAACCAGGACTGAACACCTGAAAGAAACTGAGCTGTTAAATTTTGCATGTCTGAACCATTCAGGAAGTACAGTTATATGATGACTGAAGAAAACCAAATGACGGAATGGAGAAATGAAGTGGAAATTAGTTTACCAATTTATTACTGAGAACCAATTGGCTGTCGATACCCAGACCCCACAGTGCATTCTTTGTATCTTGACATCACCTACAGGCATATCTCTCTAAAACCCATTAATCCCATTCTGGGTTAATGCTTCAGAAGTGCTTTCTGGCACTTGGGTATCTGTCTGTCAGGTTATTTCTCTTGTATTATAGTCCTTTAGTAACGGGTTTCTCTCCCTCACTTGACTAAACATTCTTCTGTGTATAAAAGTTCATGCATAACCCAGTGTTTGATCGATAGTATGTACTCAATATCCACTTACTGGATTAATTAACGATTGATTTATATTTAGTTCAACTCTTTAGGAACTTCTATGATATTAGTTTAGTCATGTGCAGTCTTCAAAATTTTTGATCAATAAACTCCTTGGGCATTATCATACTTAAATTTCTGAACTAAGTGAATCACTCTGAAAAGAATAGTTAAGATTCTGCTGCCAAATGTGAGCACTTCTGATGAGCAGCAACTTATATAAAATTGCTGAGTACAACCTCAAGGCTGATTTTTTCCTATCCAAGTATGAGACTTACTACACCACACCTGGCCTAGAGTCTAAACTATAACACTGTCTGAATTAAAATGGTTAATAAATCTACTAAACTGTGTAAACAAACAGGCAAAATTTATTTAACGTTTAATTTTTCTTTCAAAATATATTACACATCTTCAATTATCTTCAGATACACTTTTATTAGAAGGCTGACATGAAGGATGTCATCAGATAATAAGAGATCATCAGATAACACGAGTCACATGACTTATCTAAGATTGAGTAGTTAGCATAGAGTCTACTTCCATTTTCCAGTACTGCTGTGCTTTATGAAACTATCTTCTAAAAAAAGCAGCAGTTATAAGAATAAACCAGGCCACATGGAAGCAAATGCCTTATCCTCACAAAAATAAAAACATTTATAACCATAAAAGAATAATAATAAGAAATAATAAAGATGGATGGAAAATATTCCTAATTACAATGTTTGGTTCTGGGCAAACATTCTGCAGGAAAGAACAAATTTATAAGAAAATTAATCTGATTCAAAAAGAATCAGAGGGCTTCAAAAAGAATTTGGAGGACAAGAATCAACTTTAAGAGAAGCCAGATTCAGGAACAAATCATTAGAAATACGCAAATTTATAAATCTTTAATAGACAGGTAGAAAGTTCCTTTTAGAAAAGAGCCAAAAGAAGAAAAATCTAAATGTTTAGAATAAGTTAAGCTGGGAGCTGAAGTTCCAAGAAAGTTTCAGTCTTTAGAAGACACATCAAAACACAGCCAATTTCACGTAGCTGCAACCAAAACAGCCTTCAAAATACATCAGAAGAATTAAGAACGACTTCAGATAGCACTAAAAGCAGTGCATTGGATAAAAATTTCAATCTTGAGGGAAGTACAAAACTACTTTCACAAGAAGCCAGAGATTGGAAAAGGGGAAGGGAACAAACATTAAACAAAATAAAATGTTAGAAAACTCTAAAGTGTGTATGAAATGAATTCTAAAAGATAAAGAAAGATCAAGCCTTGGGTGAACACTAGCTAAATATGAGGGATTGGGCTACTGCTCTTGGAGAAGATAACACAGATGGTGGGAACTTGGAATTGAATATAAATAATGCATTAGATCCTAAGTGTCCATCAACAGATGAATGGATAAAGAAGATGTGATACACACACACACACACACACACACACACACACACACACACACACTCTGGAATATTACTCAGCCATAAAAAGAATGAAATGTTGCCATTTGTGACAATATGGATGGACCTGAAGGGTATTATGCTTAGTGAAATAAGTCAGACAAAGAAGGACAAATAATCTATGTTTTCACTTATATGTGGAATCTAAAAAATAAAAAAAATGAACAAGCATAAAACAGAAACAGATTCATGGACACAGAGAACAAAGTAGTGGTTTCTGGGGGGATGGGGATTAAGGGAATACAGTCAATATTTTCAGTAACTTTGTACAGAGTATACTCTATAACAATATCGAATTACTATGCTATACATCTGAAACTAATACAATATTGTAAGTCAACTAAACTTTAATTAAAATAAAGACTGCATTAGAAAATTAAGCCCTCTTAGAAGATGGATTAAAAGTTATTTTGAAAAAAAAAAAAAAGTTATTTTGAAGAAATTGATGCAGCTAAGTTATTTTTTTTCACAACTTTATTGGAGTACAATTGCTTTACAATGTTGTGTTAGTTTCTGCTGTACAACAAAGTGAATCAGCTATACATACATACATATATATATATATATCCCCATATCCCCTCCCTCTTGAGCATCCCTCCTACCCTCCCTATCCCATCCCTCTAGCTCAACACAAAGCATCGAGTTGATCTCCCTGAGCTATGCAGCAGCTTCCCACCAGCCATCCATTTTACATTTGGTACTGTATATATGTCAATGCTACTCTCTCACTTAGTCCCAGCTTCTCCTCCCCCCCACCATGTCCTCAAGTCCATTTTCTACATCTGCATCTTTATTCCTGCCTTGCCACTAGGTTCATCAGTACCGTTTTTTTAGATTCCATATATATGTGCGTTAGCATACGGTATTTGTTTTTCTCCTTCTGACTTACTTCACTCTGTATGACAGGCTCTAGGTCCTTCCACCTCACTACAAATAACTCAATTTTGTTCCTTTTTATGGGAGAATAATAGTCCATTGTGTGTGTGTATATATGTATATATATATATATGTGTGTCACATCAATGGAACAGGATAGAAAGCCCAGAGACAAACCCATGCATCTATGGTCACCTCATCTTTGACAAAGGAGGCAAGAATATACAATGGAGAAAAATAGCCTCTTCAATAAGAGGTGCTGGGAAAACTGGACAGCTACCTGTAAAAGAATGAAATTAGAACATTTCCTAACATCATACACAAAAATAAACTCAAAATGGATTAAAGACCCAAATGTAAGGCCAGACACTATAAAACTCTTAGAGGAGAACATAGGTAGAACACTCTATGATATAAATCACAGCAAGATCCTTTTTGACCCACCTCCTAGAGTAATGGAAATAAAAACAAAAATAAACAAATGGGACCTAATGAAACTTAAAAGCTTTTGCACAGCAAAGGAAACCATAAACAAGATGAAAAGACAACACTCAGAATGGGAGAAAATATTTGCAAACAAAGCAACGGACAAAGGATTCATCTCCAAAATTTACAAGCAGCTCATGCAGCTCAATATCAAAAAAACAAACAACTCAATCAAAAAATGGGCGGAAGACCTAAACAGACATTTCTCCAAAGAAGACATACAGATTCCCAACAAACACATGAAAGGATGCTCAACATCACTAATCATTAGAGAAATGCAAATGAAAACCACAATGAGGTATCACCTCACACTCCATCATCAAAAAATCTAGAAACAATAAATGCTGGAAAGGGTGTGGTGTAAAGGGAACCCTCCTGCACTGTTGGTGGGAACGTAAATTAATACAGCCACTATGGAAAACAATATGGAGGTTCCTTAAAAAACTAAAAATAGAACTACCATACAACCCAGCAACCCCAGTACTGGGCATATACCCAGTATATTCAAAATGAGAAATAATTCAATGTTGTGTACTACAATGTTCATTGCAGCACTATCTACAATAGCCAGGACATGAAAGAACTTAAATGTCCATCAACAGATGAATGGATAAATTACTTAACAACTCAATAAAAATAAATAAATGCTAACTAAGCTAACTGAAGAAGATAGGAGAATTTATGTACTTAAAGGTTATATCAAAAGTTTCCAAACTGGCAAAGCTTCATTGCAGTCAGAAAACACACACACACACACACACACACACACACACACACACTGAACGGTAGAAGCAAAAGCTCTGGTGAAACTTCAAGTTTTTCCTGAACTGAATCAAAAAAAAAATAAATGCATTTGCACAAAGTATCCAATTAGAGTGAATTTATTCCATAAAGATGGAGGGGGGCTTCCCTGGTGGCGCAGTGGTTGAGAGTCTGCCTGCCAACGCAGGGGACACGGGTTCGTGCCCCAGTCCGGGAAGATTCCACATGCCGCAGAGCAGCTGGGCCCGTGAGCCACGGCCGCTGAGCCTGCGCGTCCGGAGCCTATGCTGCACAATGGGAGAGGCCACAAGAGTGAGAGGCCCGCGTACTGCAAAAAAAAAAAACAAGATGGAGGGGAAACTTCTCAACAGAGATGAAAAGATCAGCTACACATGTAAAGAGACAGACATCTATAAAATTATTGCCAAAAAGTCTTTTAGAAATAATTTCAAAATATATCATTGGCTATTATCAAAGGCAGCTTATTTCCCATGAGAAAAAAACTCAAATAGTTTGAGAGATCTGTTGGCTGAGAGAAACTCTGATATCATAAGAAAACAAAATGCCTACACATTAGACAAATTACTAAGAATTTAAATATTCTGAAAAGTATCCTAACATCCTCAATACTCCACGTGGGAGGCACTTAGCAGAGACCAAGGAGGACTACCTGGAAATGCTCTGGATGAAAAGATCTCTGGAAAAGGAGGAGCATCAAGCTGTGGTGGTGTGCAGCTGCAGAGTTTCAAGTCCAGAATGGACCAGGTGCCACTTCCTCCTGTCCCAGGGTCACAGCCACATGAGCAGGCCCTTCCATCAAGTCAACTCCTTCCTGACAGAGCAGGTCCCCCATAACAGCAAAACTGACCTTGCACTGGCAGGTGTTTTGGACTTTCTTTGGGCTTAACTCTCCCACTTGACGTGGAGTTGCTGATCCAGACCCTGGTGGTCTAAGTCTTTCTGTTACAAGTGAGATGTTACAGACGGATACTCAGGGGCAGGTATTAAGAGAAACCTTTCACCTTCCCCCAATTCTGTAAAGTGAAGATGAACTTCCTGAAGAATCCACCCCCCTGAAGAAACTCCCTCACTCAGTGCATCCTCCCCTGACAAGAAGAAAGGTCTGTATACCAAGCACTGAATTTTGTCTTCTAATCACATAGCCTGAAAATAGAAATAAGTCAATTTCCTAGTTCATCTCACCTTCCCATGAGTCTGTTTCTGAAGATCCAGAACCATAGCAAGATGCTTTTTTTTTCCTTTACTAAAGGAATTTTTTTTTTCTTTCTCACATTTTTTTTTTACTATTAAGTGATTACATAATGGCTCAAACGAAAGTTTGATAGGATTATAATCCATAGGAAAATGTTTTATAACTGTGTGTTATTTAAATGTGAATCATATGTAAATTGCTTCCATCTTATTCAATTTGTAGGTAGTGTAATTACAGTATTTTTGTTTTCAAATCCACTAAAATAATCCAGAAACACAGGCAAGTATTTTTGTCTTCCTTCAAAAATGTGACTTTTTTCTTTTTTTTTATAGCTATTACTTAAGTGATTATGGAAACTTGATAGGATTACAATTCTTAGGATAATGTTTTATAAATGAATTTTATTGAAAAGTGAATTTTGCGGGTATATTGCTTGTTTTCTTCTGTTTCTAGATAACATAAAGACAGTACTTCTGTTTTGCTGTTTTACAAGTCTTCCCTAACATTAGCTGTAGTAAGAGTTTTACAAGGGAAATCCTGCCATAGAGCCATTTGAACTTTATTCTGTAACCAGCGATCAAATTTAATGTATTGGGGGTTCCCTGGTGGCGCAGTGGTTGAGAATCTGCCTGCCAGTGCAGGGGACACGGGTTCGAGCCCTGGTCTGGGAAGATCCCACATGCCGCGGAGCAACTGGGCCTGTGAGCCACAATTACTGAGCCTGCGCGTCTGGAGCCTGTGCTCCGCAACAAGAGAGGCCGCCATAGTGAGAGGCCCGCGCACCGCGATAAAGAGCGGCCCCCGCTTGCCACAACTGGAGAAAGCCCTCGCACAGAAACGAAGACCCAACACAGCCATAAATAAATAATTAAATTTTTTAAAAAATTTAATGTGTTTACGAAACTAGTACATTTACCAAAATAAACTCTGATTTAAAAAAATTAAACTACCTAAACATCTAGGCTCTGGGAAAGAAAAACAGACATTACTGTCTAGTACTTCAATTAAGAATTATCAAATCTACACTACTGTCAAAACAATTTTAATATTAGTCATAATATATGCTTAATGAATATATATTTGAAATCTTTAATGCCAAATGCAGAATGTATTTGACAAATATTATGTGACTAGTTCTAATTTTGAATGAAAATACATGTATTATAGTTCTATGAATTTACAATGACCTATAGTTAATGTATGGTATTATTTCTGTTTTTCTAATTTCTACTTGATTTTTTTTCTTACGTTTATTTTCCACTGGTAATTTTTAATCATTCTCTCCCTTTTGGACCATTTACTTCTCTGTTTTTGAAAATATCAAGCAATTTATTTTTTTGTTATCTTTGTTTTATTCTTCAGCTTTATATCTTCTTGCCTATTACCCAAATGACCCTAAGCAGTACTCTTTCTAAACCAAAAAATTAATGTTAAAAGAAAATGCTCTCTATGGGACTTCTGTATGGTCTAGCAACATTATTCACTGCCCTTTTTAACACAGAGCAGTAACAAGGATTCCTTCCCTTTCTGTCTCCTTAGTATACTATGCAAAACCTTTCTTTCACTGTATATCGACTCACTGGTAAACAGAAGAAAGACATAAATGACAAAGATATGTTCCACTATTAATACCAGTATTCATAACAATTTAATCTTTTTTAAAAATTTCTCTCTGGTAGATTAAATGAGATAGCCTTAGATTTTCATAATTATGGAAGACAATAGAAATTCTAAATATTTTTATGAGGTCGTATTTTAAAATATCTTATTTATAGCTAGAAAACACTTTTAAGGTACTAACATCCTTACTACTATTCAATTATTGACTTTTAAAGTTAGAACAATGTCAGCTTAAATATAGTTATTAAAGTACCCTTTTTTTCCAATAAAGGAAATTTTCCTACCAAATTATTGCAGAAGATAGAGGTAAATATAGCTCAGTATATGCACTAAAATGTAGAAAACAGTAAAAAGATTTTAAAACCAAATAATAGAAGGCATTTAACAAGTTTATCATTTATGATCATTTGCATTCACCAATAATAGACAAAGTTTTTCACCTTGAACTGTAATTAAATCCAAATCTATACTACTTAGGAAAAACAAAACAAAACAAAGCCAGAAACAAACAACCTTTTTAAGATAAAAGCATGAACAAAAATGTATTAATAAGCAAACAAAAATAAAACAGCTACAATAATATACTAACAGATAAAATACAAAGCAAAAATTTTAAATTGAGTTTCAACACATGATAAAATATATGGCTGCCTAACTTAACTGCTACCTCTTCAGAGGCCATCCAACCTAAATTCCCTGTCTAGTCACTTCCTCTCATTTCCCTCTACTTACACTCACCACAATATATTTATAGTACCCCAAATTTTATCTATTTAATTACTGCTCATCTTCCCTAACTAAATTGTACTCACCATGTATTCAGTCCCATTTAAACAGAGACCTGATAGTATTAATAGTTTAAATAACACAGCTAATAAGTTTAAATTAATAAATATATATCAAATTTCACATGATATCCCATAATTAGGGGATATATTTACTTTCAATTGTTCTTAGGACATTAAAAACTAATAACCTAATATTACACAAATTTAAAATAATATTTTACAGTCAATTCTCAAAAGCAATTTTTATACAGGCTTTCTCACTACAATGCAGCATAATGAGAAAATGATAATATAACAAGAAAAATATAATCATTTGGACAAAAGCGCCAACCATTATCCTGAACAGCTATTAGGTAAAACTATATTTTTTTTTAAAAAATTGTTTTAAATAAGTAAAATGAAAAAACTCCATACAGTAAGTCCCCTACATATGAACCTTCAAGTTGCCAACTTTCAAAGATGCGAACATGCCTTCTCATGTCCAATCACGTAAGTTAGTTCACATGTCTGGCGTACACTGTCACGTGCGTGCATCCTCTACGAGTGGTTGTGCTTTTGTGTACTTTACGGTACAGTACTGTATAGAGTACAGTAGTACAGTATCTTTATTTCAAGCCCAGGATGTCTAGAAGCAAGTGTGAAAGCAGCAGTGATGTAGCTGGTCCTGCCAAGAAGCACCGAGCGATAACGATGGAAACAAAAGAGAAAGTAGTTGAGAGAGTGGAGCGAGGCGAAAAGATGGTACACGTCACTGGTTCCTGTAGCATTGAACTCCTTGCTGTGCAACACAAGGAGCTTACTAATGAAGACCTAACGGAACTGGAGGCCCAGAGAAGGACAGAGAGAAGAGACACAAGAGGAAGAATTAACTGAAGAACTGAAGAGATACACAACGCAGAAAATGGCAAGGGGATTTTCTTCCTCTGAGGAGGCACTATTAGTTTTTGTGGCACAGGACGCGAACGTAGAATGGTACACGAAGGTTGCAGCAGCCGTTCAGAATGCAATCCAGTGCTACCGTGTCATCCATGATGAGGAAAAAGGAGCTACTACCCAGACATCCCTGGATCATTTTTTCAGAAGGTAGACAGAATTGAATCCAGCAAGGAACCAGAACCTGTGTCATCAACATCACACGTGAGTGAAATTTCGGCTTTCCCTCCATCTCCTATTGCTGACGTTCCTTCAGCTCTACCATCTCCCACCTCCCCTCCCTCCTCCGGTCAGTAACTCTTCTTACCTGTTCACTTGATGCCAGCCCCTGTATGCCAGCTATTGTGCTGTATTACTGCACTCTTTCAAGGTACTGTACTGTAAGATTAAAAATGTTTACTTTTCATGTTTGCTTTTTATGTATTATTTGTGTGAAAAATATTATAAACCTATTACAGTACAGTACTATATAGCCGATTGTATTAGTTGGGTACCTAGGCTAACTTTGTTGGACTTATGAACAAATTGGATTTACAAATGCACTCTGAGAATGGAACTCGTTTGTATGTAGGAGACTTACTGTACTGAAGACCTATCCAAGCTGTAATTACTATTTTTTAATCTTAATGATATATTTAAGTCAGGAAGTTATGACTTTAAAAAACAAGAGTGATAGTAAAAAAGGGAAATAAAATAGTAGTGATATTAGTAATAAGGATAAAATGTGACGTGGCATGCTACGAGGGCAT
Organism: Phocoena sinus; assembly: GCF_008692025.1. Lineage (NCBI taxonomy): Eukaryota > Metazoa > Chordata > Mammalia > Artiodactyla > Phocoenidae > Phocoena > Phocoena sinus. Next base: position 87,380,060 of record NC_045763.1, read on the forward strand.
CCAGCAGAGACACATGAGCTAGGCTACAGATTCAAGGTCAAACTTCCCTTCCTCTCATAAAGAAATGCTATATGATCAACAGAGGATGAGAAAATTAAACACACACATACACACACACACACACACGAAAGATCTGTAAAGAAGAAAGGGAAACAGCAGCTACACTTTTGGGGAGGTATAAACTGGTAAACCCTTTCTGGAGGAAAATTTGTCAGCATTCATTGTTTGAACGAGCAATTTCACTTCTAGGAATCTATACTATAGAAACATGCAGAGGGATTTCCCTGGCAGTCCAGTGGTTAAGACTCTGTGCTCTCAATGCAGGGGGCACAGGTTCCCTGGTTAGGGAACTAAGGTCCCACATGCCCCATGGTGTGGCCAAAAAGAAATGTGCAGATATGCAAAAAGAAGGTAGACAGAAGGAGCTTCACTACAACGTGGTTTGTAACGGTATAGAACTGGGAAGTACTAAAAGTCTTTTTAAAAAGGATGATCAGGGACTTCCCTGGTGGCACAGTGGTTAAGAATCCACCTGCCAATGCAAGGGACACAGGTTTGATTCCTGGTCCGGGAAGATCCCACATGCCGCGGAGCAACTAAGTCTGTCTGCCACAAGTACTGAGCCTGTGCTCTAGAGCCCGCAAGCCACAACTACTCAGCCCGTGTGTCACAACTACTGAAGCCCACGTGCCTAGAGCCCAGGCTCCGCAACAAGAGAAGCCACTGCAATGAGAAGCCTGCGCACCACAATGAAGAGTAGGCCCCGCTCGCCACAACTAGAGAAAGCCTACACACAGCAATAAAGACCTAACGCAGCCAAAAATAAATTAATTAATTAAAAAAAATAAAAAAGGATGATCAGATATGTAATTACATATGTATATAATAGAATATTATGTAGCCATTAAAATTAATGAAATAGATCAATATGTACTGCCCAGAAATCAGGTAAAACCTGTTTTATATGTAGCAACTAACAGCAGACTCTTCTAAAAGTCTATAACCTGATGATAAATCCAGTATAACCATATAAGTTCTAATGTTACATAAAAGTATATATAACACTAAGTTTCTGGAATGCAATCAATAAAACAAGTAAACCCCCAAACTGTAATAAAAGGAAAATAATAATGCATGTAACATAGTAGTATAGATCTGCTCAAAGAGAACTTCTCTTTAGGGTCCTAGCAAAGCATGAAAGTGACATTAGTCTAAAGTTAATCTGTGTAAGACCCTGGAATATGGGAAAGGAGGCTAGGCTAATTTTGGAAAAGAACTCACCAATTAGTGGGAAAGGCAGATCTTAGACTGAATAAAAACTTTTAAGGGCTTCCCTGGTGGCGCAGTGGTTGAGAGTCCGCCTGCCGATGCAGGGGACACGGGTTCGTGCCCCGGTCCGGGAAGATCCCACATGCCGCGGAGTGGCTGGGCCCGTGAGCCATGGCCGCTGAGCCTATGCGTCTGGAGCCTGTGCTCCTCAGCGGGAGAGGCCGCAACAGTGAGAGGCCCGCGTACCACAAGATGCTAGGCACTTAGTAGGTATAAGAACTTACAGTATCATTGGGAAGAGTGACAAGTAAAGCAGCAATGTAAACACAGTGTAATAAATTTCTTAATAGTATAATATAATTTACTTGTTTGTAAGTTTTTATTGTCTGTCTCCCCTGACAAGAATGAGAGTTCCATGAAGGAAAGATTTTTGTCTAGTTGTATTCTAAATGCTTATAGCAGTGCCAGGGAATTAATAAGTCCTCAACAGATTAGTTGATTGAATGAAGAAAGGGAAAGAAAATAAGGTATAGCAGAAAGGAGGGAAGGTGGGCTATACTGGAGGTAGGCTCATGGTGTTGGGAGGCCAGGGAGTAATCAGAGAAGGTTTTCCAGAAGATATAAAATCTTAGGTGAGACCTGAGGACAAGATTGAATTTAGTGAAAGTATTTGAATGGTGTGAGATTATCTTAAGTCCTTGATCAAATAAATGGAAGACTGCTTAGACAGAGATAAGTGGAATTGATTTCTGTAAAAATATTGTTTTATTTTGCAACTAACGTTCCAGTGGTGTATCCAAGGTATGAAGATGTTGACAGATAGATAGATAAATAGATAGATAGATAAAATTTGATACATATATCAAATTATACAGAGAGTTCTAGTAAGAAAAATGATTGGAAATATGTTCACTGGGCTTAGAAACACAGAGGCCATTTGTGACCTTGATGAGAGTGATTTCGTTCAAGCAGAGGAAGTGGAAACCACATTGTGGAGAGTTTAGGAGTAAAAGAGAAATGAGTGCTTGGCATTTCCAGAGAATGAGCAGTGATTTTGAGGTCTGGATGAGGGAAGAAGATTTAGCTGGTTACATCTGTGAATACCTCTAGTTATAATATATACTTCAACTAATTTTTAAAAAATGACAAGCCTAGGCTATGTGTTTGCATGTGGAAGAGGAAATACTGCTGCAGAGGTAGAGGGGGAAAAATGTGTACTGCACTCAAAATGAGCATCTTCCATAGGCGTTTGGAAATTCTCACCAGGAGCTTTGAGAATCCAACAGTATAAAATTACTTAGTGACACTAGTTGGTGAGGAGAAAGATTTGCCTGCCTATTATTTGGATGTTAAAAGAAAAGAAAAACAAACAGCTTTAACAAGGAGAGTAAGCTTGTCCACTGAACTACATGAAATGCATTTAATTTTTCTCTCCAGCAGTGTACTCAAGCTTGTATATCTCTGTGGTTTTGGTTGTTCTAGGACAATACCTTTGAAAATATCAAAATATTTCTGCAGATATTTAAAAACATTTATTCCAAAGAATAAGAAATACTGAGACCTAAAATTCATAATTTATTGATTACTGGATATTGGTTCTTTTATATAATGGAAAATTACCATAGAATTTCCATCACTACCATTTTTTCATTCTATTTTTTTTCTGTCTCTTTCCTGCCATCCTCCCTCACTCTTTAACTACATAGTTCCATTCTCTCCACAATTTACTGTCAAGAAATATTTGCTGAAAGTTAATAATATTTATAATAATAATAAATATTTGCTGAAAGTTAATAATAATAATAAAGTGTATTATAGCATTAAGAGATAGATTTCAAATGAGCATGAGTCAATAACATTGCATTTATTTTGTTATACATAAATTTATTGCAAAAGTAACCCAGAAATTTCACCTATATCATACCAATGTAAGTACATTGCTTTTACTTTTAAAATTAGTTATAAAATTATAAAATACTTGACCATATTATAATGTGGTAACTGGCACTCTTGTTTTAAAGCTTTTTTTTTTTTTACAATATTTGGGAATGTGTAATTGGGAGAACTGTATATGGGCATACCAATAAGTTTTTTTTAAGAAACAGTTATTCTGGTCAAACCATGACCATAATGTCTCTGCCTAAAACCCCAGGTTTTTAAAAATAAGACATATAAACAAGGATCTAAAATAATTTAAAATATCAACACTGACACACATTGTAAACTAGCATACATAGGGCTGCCTTTTTAAATTATTCATTATTGAGCTATAAGTGGTTATACAGACATAGAAGAACCAAAGATGACTAAGACACAATCCCTATCATCAAGCAGCTCAAATCATCTCTGATGTTATAATAGAAGACATGGGAATCCACGTAGTTACGTGGCACAGATAGAAAACTTCCTTCCTTAAAACTAGGATGAACCTCAAGAAGCATTTCCCAAAGTACATATAAAATAATTTTTACTTTTCCATTCACTTTCCAAACCACCTTGTCACCTTTGATTGTTTCAATCAACAGATGCCACAGGAGGGCAAATGTAGAGTAATCACACATGTTGTGGCCTCTCAGTGTGACTTCCATAAGGGAGCTTCTTAACCGACTTTTTGCGAATGGGTTAGAGGTATGGCAGGACATACTGATGGATGTAAAGTGATAACATTTTTTATATTGATAAAAACTGAGTCATTGTACACATTCAAAATTTACCACACTTGAAAATATATTTGAAAACTATACAGGTCCTTCTGTTAACTTTCTGATCTTAATAATTTCAAAAATATCCTATTTGAAATTTTTTTTTATAAATTATAAATTATAAATACTTAATATCTTCTTTCTATACTTGATTTTTACTACATTATATTATATTCTTTATATACATTTATGTTTTATATATAATGACATATTTGTTATATATTTACTTATATATAAATATTTTTATTTACATAACTTATATAGGGAAATGTAACTAACTCATCTACCAAGCCCCATTTACACACCTCCAAATACTCCCTGGTATCTCAGTGTGGCATGCAAATATTTCTTTGTGTGTTTTAAAACAAAAGAAAAATGGTGTTCTAAAACAAAAGAAAAAGGTTGGGAAGTGCTATACTAAATGATTTACTCAATTTGTAATGATGGGAAAACTGGCCTATCTGCAGTAGTGGTGCTCTCCTCAGCTAGATTATTCTGTGTGTGAAATTTTAACCTATAAACAATATTACAAAGTATGCCTCTGAAGGATCCCACAATTTCATAAAATGTCCAGGTCTTAAGTGCATCAGGGTAAGAAACATTATTACTGATTTCATTTGGGCACCATAGAAAAATCATAATATGCTCCTCTTCAAGTCCTTTATACAGAATAATTCCAGACAAAATAAAAACTTCTCATCATAACAATCCAAAGATATAAGCTATGTGATATTTCTCTTCTTATAACCTAAAACAGTCTTTTCAGTTAAAAGCCAGGATGACAGCTGTATTATATTTACTTATAGAACTTGAGAATCATTTTGCTCACTAAAAGATACTGTTAGATGGTTAGAGAAAACAATTTATTGAGCCCACTGGGGGCTAAATATTTCTAATTCCAATCCACCTCAAAATGGATACAACATGAAAATATTGATGTTCAAAGAAGCAGATGAATTTGAAAAACCAAACTTTAAATGTGAACTTCAATTTTGATACATACGTGACTGTATTTTTTGTGTCATTAATTAGATTTGAGATAATAACATTGACTAGTTCCTAGAATCTTTGTTTCATTAATCTGTGTATATACTTTTGACAAGTATTTGTCTTGGTCCTGAGGATATAGCTGTGGACAAAACTGACTGAGCCACTGCCCTCAAGAAATTTAAATTCTAGAGAAGGAGAAAGTCAATAAACAAATAGACCAGCAAATATATAGATGATAATAAATGCTACAGAGGAAAATTAAATGTGGTTAGAGATAATAAGAAATGCTGGGATGGGAGATGTTGCTATGTGACTTTCAGTCTCAAGAAAGATCTTTCCAATTAGATTACATATGAGCAGAGATCTGAAGGAAGTTAAGAGAGTGTGCTATGCAGATATCTGGGAAGGAGTACTTCAGACAAAAAAAAAAAAAAAAAAGATAGTGTAAATGCCATGAAGCATGAAGCTATATGATGTTTCATGAAAAATTAAGGAGACACGGACTTCCAGTTCCTGGTTCTGCATGTAAAGAGCCTGGAAGTCACTACTGCAACCTAACAACAAGTAAAAAGCCTGAACAAACTGAAAAATCAACAGCTTCTCTTGGACCTGTAAAAGAGGGGAGGACCCAGAGCAAAGTGTTTTCCCCAAGACTGGACAGACAGGTGCATACAGGGAGTCAGAGAGTACCTGTATAAAGACTAAGGAGAGGAAATTACCCAGTGCCAGGGTAGGAAAAGCTGAACTGTAATTGGTAAATTGCTGCATGCTCAATGTGAACAAGTCTGAGAGTGAAAACTTCCAGGGAACCCAATCATAGGGAAGCCCCCAAAATACTGTCAGATTTACCTCCAAGAGTAGATATATTAACTTGAGAGAGAGCAGACTTCAAAGCAAGGAAAATTATCATAGAAAAAGAAGCCACACACAAAAGAATGAAACCTGACCCCTATCTTACACCATACATAAAAACCAACTCCAAATTGATTAAGACTTAAACATAAGACCTAAAACTGTAAAACTCCTAGAAGAAAACAAAGGAGAAAAACTTCTTGACATTGGTCTTGGAAAGATTTTTTGGATTTGACACCAAAAGCAAAAGCAACAAAAGCAAAAATAAATAAGCGGGGGACTACATCTAACTAACAAGCTTCTACACAGCAAAGGAAACCATCAACAAAATAAAAAGGCAGCCTATGAAATGGGAGAAAATATTTACAAACCACATATCTAATAAGGAGTTAATATCCAAAATATACAAGGGACACACACAACTCAATAGCAAAAATAACCCAATTTAAAAATGGGCATAGGACTTAGACATTTTTCCAAAGGCATACAAATGGCCAACATGCACATGAAAAGGTGACCAACATCACTAATCATCAGAGAAATGCAAATCAAAACCACAGTGAAATATCACCTCCCACCTGTAAGGATGTCTATTATCAAAAAGACAAAGATAATAAATGCTGGGGAGGATGTGGAAAAAAGGGAACCCTTGTATACTGTTGGTGAGAATATAAACTGATACTGCTATATTGAGAACATATGGAGGTTCCTCAAGACATTAAAACTAGAACTACCATACGACCCAGCTATCCCACATTTGGATGTATATTCAAAGTAAATGAAATCATTATCTCAAAGAGATATCTGTACTCTCATGTTCATGGCAGCATTATTCACACTAGCAAAGGTATGGAAACAACCTGTCAACTGATGGATGAATGGAGAAAAACAATGTGGTATATGTATATATACAGTGGAATATTATTCAGCCTTTGAAAAGAAGGAAATCCTGTCATTTGCAAAAACATGGATGAACCTGGAGGTCATTATGGTAAGTAAAGGAAGCCAGACAGAGAATGACAAATGTCACATGGTATAACTTATATGTGGAATCTAAAAAAAAAAAGGTCAAACTCATAGAAAGTAAAAAAAGTGGTTGCCATGGGTTAGTAAAGAGTACAAACTTTCAATTAAAAGATGAATAAGGTCTGACCATCTCAAGTATAACATGGTGAGTATAACTGATAACACTGTAACGTATAATTGAAATTTGCTAGAAGAGTAGAACTTAAATTCTCTAAATAAATAAAGTAAATGTGTGAGGGAATGGATGTGTTCATTAATGTGAAGGGAAGAATCATTAGAAAAATAAAAAAATAAAAAGAAGGGCATTACACAATGATAAAGGTGTCAATTCTCCAGAAAGACATAAAAATCCTTAATGTGTACATGCTTAACAACAGCATGTCAAACTAAGTCAGCATAAAATCTTATAGAATTGCAAAGAGAAATACATGAGTCTACTATCATAATTGGAGACTTTAACAACCCTCATCAGAAATGGACAGATCCAACAGGCAGAAAAAGTAATAATATAGTTGAACTCAACAACTACATCAATCAACTGGACATAATTGACATCTACAGACTGTATCCAACAACAGGAGAACGCACATTTTTCTCAAGCTCACATGGAACATTCACCAACACAGAACACATTCTGGGCCATAAGACACATCTTAACAGATTTAAAAGAATACAAAACATACAGTGTCTGCTCTCAGAACACAGTGTAATTAAATTAGAAATTAATAACAGAAAAACAACTGGAAAATTGTAAAATACATGGAGATTTGCTAACACACTTTTAAATAACATATGGGTCAAAGAAATCTCAGGAGAAGTTTAAAATATGTTGAACTAAATAAAAATGAAAATATAACTTACCAAAATTTATGGAATGCCGTGAAAGCAGTACTTAGAAGGAAATTTATAGCATTAAATACATATATTAGAAAAGAAGATCTAAAATCAATAACCTAAACTTCCACCTTAGGAAACTAGAAAAAGAAGAGCAAATTAAGCAAAATTAGAGAATGACAGGAATTAATAAAATTGAAAACAAGAAATCAATAAAGAAAATCAATTAAACCAAAAGCTGGTTCATTCAGGACATCAGTAAAATGGGTAAGCCTCTAGCCAAGCTAACTAAGAAAAAAAGACAGAGAGCACAAATTACTAACATCAGAAATCAAAGAGGGGACATCACTACAGATCCTACGTACATGAAAAGGATAATAAAGGAATACTAAAAACAACTCTATGCCCACAGATTTGATGACCTCGATGAAATGGACCAATATCTTGAAAGACACAAGCTGCCAAAACTCACACACAAAGAAACAGACAATCTGAATAGGACTATATTTATTAACAAAATTGAATCAATAATCAATAACCTTTCAAAACAGAAAGCACTAGGCCCAGAGGGTGAATTCTATCCCCTGGTGAATTCTACCAAACATATAAGGAAGAAATTATACCTATTCACTACAACCTTTTTCAGAGTTACCCTCTGAAGCAGAGAATACTTCCTAACTCATTCTGAGGCCAGCATTACCCTAATACCAAAACAAGACAAAGACATTATTAAAAAAGAAAACTATAGACCAACATTCTCACGAACATAGATGCAAAAATCCTCAACAAAATATTGGCAAATCAAATCCAACAATGTATAATAAGAATTATACATCATGAGCAAGTAGGACTTATTCCAGATATGAAAGTCTGATACAACATTCAAAAATTAATACAATCCATCAACAGGCTAAAAAAGAAAAATCACACAATCATATCAATAAATGCAGAAAAAGCATTTGACAAAATCGAATACTCATTCACGATAAAAATAAAATAAAATAAAATAAACAAACCTCTTGGTAAATTAGAAACAGAGGAGAACTTCCTCAACTGGATAATAGACATCTACAAAAAATCTACAGCCAACATACCTAATGGTGAGAAACTTGTAGCTTTCCCACTAAGATCGGGTGCAAGTCAAAGATATCCCCTCTAAACCACTTCCTCTCATCAGTCCTTTCCAACATCGTAATGAAAGTTCTAGCTAATGAAATAAGAAAATAAAAGGTAAACAGATTGGGAAGGAAAGAATAATGCTGTCTTTTTTCACAGATGATATTACTGTCTATGTAGAAAATTGGAAAGAATCTACCAAAACACTCCTGAAAATAATAAGCTATTACAGCAAGCTTGCAGAGCACAAGGTTAATAAACAAAAGTCAACTGCTTTCCTCTATACTTGAACAAAGGGAATTTGAAATTAAAAACACACTGTCATGGGGCTTCCCTGGTGGCGCAGTGGTTGAGAGTCCGCCTGCCAGTGCAGGGGACACGGGTTCGTGCCCCGGTCCGGGAAGATCCCACATGCTGCGGAGTGGCTGCGCCCGTGAGCCATGGCCGCTGAGCCTGCACGTCCGGAGACTGTGCTCCGCAACGGGAGAGGCCACAGCAGTGAGAGGCCTGCATACCGCAAAAAATAAAAAATTAAAAATAAATTTAAAAAAAAAAACACTGTCACTTACATTAGCAGCCAAAAAAGTGAAATACTTAGGTATAAATCTAATAAAATATGTACAAGATCTATACAAGGAAAACTACAAAACTCTAATGAATGAAATCAAAGAGGAACTAAATAAATGGAGATAAATAAATGATCCTATATAGAAAGGCTCAATATTGTCAATGTGTCATTTCTTCTTAACTTGATCTATAGATTAAATGTAATCCAAGTCTAAATCTCAGCAAGTTATTTTATGGATACTGACAAACTGATTCTAAAGTTTATATAAAAAGGCAAAAGACCCCACAACACCCAACACAATATTGGAGAAGAAGAACAAAGTTGGAAGACTGACAGTAACAATTTCAAGACTTACCATAAAATTACAGTAATCAATACAGTGTGGTACTGCCAAAAAAAATAGATAAATACATCAATGGTACAGAACAGAGAGCCCAGAAACAGACCCACACAAACTGATCTTTGACAAGACAGCAAAGGCAATACAATGATGCAAAGACAGTCTTTTCATCAAAAGGTGCTGGTAAAACTGAACATCTACATAAAAAAAAAAAAAAATTAAAAAATAATCTAGGCATAGACCTTACACCCTTCACAAAAATCAATTCAAACTAGATCACAGACCTAAATATAAGAAAAACTATAAAACTAGAAGATAACATAGAGAAAACCTAGATGATCCTTGGGTATGGCAATGGCTCTTTAGATACAACACCAAAGGCACTTATGAAGAAATAACTGATAATTTGGACATCATTAAAATTAAAAGCTTCTTCTCTGAAAAGATAATGTCAAGAGAATGGGAAAGCAAGCCTCAGACAGGGAGAAGATATTTGCAAAAGATTTATCTGAGAAAGTACCATTATCCAAAATATAAAAAGAATTCTTAAAACTCACAATGAGAAAGCAAACATCCTGATTTTAAAACGGGCCAAAGATCTTAACAAACACTTCACCAAAGAAGATATATAGATGGCAAATAAGCTTATGAAAAGATGTTCCATATCATATGTCATCAGGGAAATGCAAATTAAAACAACAATGAGATACCATACATAACTATTAGAATGACCAAACTATGCAACACCAAATGCTGGCAAGGATGTAGAGCAACAGAAACTCTCATTCATTGCTGGTGGGAATGCAAAATGATACAACCACTTTGGGAGACAATTTAGCAGTTTCTTACAAAACTAAACATACTCTTACCATATGCTCCAGCTATCACACCCCTTGGTATTTACCCAAAGAAGCTGAAAAATTATGTTCACACAAAAACTTGCACATGGATATGTATGGCAGCTTTATTCTTAATTGCCAAAACTTGGAAGCAGCCAAAATGTCCTTAAGTAGATGAATCGATAAATAAACTATGGTACATACAGGCAATGGAATATTACTCAGCACTAAAAAAGAAATTAGCTATCAAGCCATGAAAAGGCATGCAGGAATCTTAAATGCATAAAAAAAGTGAAAGAAGCCAATTTGAAAAAGCTACAGGCTGTATGATTCCTACTATATGACATTCTAGAAAAGGCAAAACTAAGGAGACAGTAAAAAGTTCAGTGGTTGCCAGGGGTCTAGGGGAGGAGAACGATGAACAGGCAGAGCACAGAGGATTTTTAAAGCAGTTAATGTACCACTCTGGTGGGAGATGCTGATAATGGGAGAGGCTATGCATGTTTGGGAGGTAGTACATATATGGAAAACTTCTGTACCTTCCCCTCAATTTTGCTGTGAACCTAAAATTCCTATAAAAATCAAGGTCTTGCTTCCAGAGTAAGTCACTGGGAGAACAACAGAAGTTGGAGTAAGAAGGGTAGTGTTGCAGATTGTACAAGACTGTATTTTATCTCGATTGTGATGGTAAGACAACGAGAAGACATGCTGTATTTTATGTTTCAAGATAATAATAATATGGGTTTGTTAAGGTTTTGTTTGTTTGTTTGTTTTAAAAGTCTGAGGAATAGGGGAAAACAAGGAGACCATATAGGAGAATAACTAAGTTCAATATTGCTTTAGATCTGGGCAAGAGATGGTCACATTGGAGAACCTCTATCTCTCAAACATATATACCCATAATACATTTATTAAAGAACAAATGCCTGCTTCTGTCATTCTGAAACTGATATTAGGTGCTGATACAGTTTTAAACCCTAAAAGGGTTCTAAACCATTTTTAGGGTTTAGAACCCTAAAAGTTCTAAACCATTGAGGCTCCAGAGAACACTTCTCTACATCTTCCATCCTATCTCCTTCAAAAAGAGAGAATAACATGAATAAGTGTGGGTATGTCATTACTGACATATGAGATAAAAACTGCTTTGGAATGAAGGGAGGATTTAAAGGCAGAAGGCTTTAAATAAACAACAGAGAATTAAATTCCTTCTTTACAGATAGCATAAATTCAATACTTCTTGTATCATTTTCTAGTAGTGCCAAGAGTCATTGACTTGATTCTTTCCATCTCCTAATTCATAATTCCAGAAACATGTAATTGTAATTGTAGGGAAACAAAATTTGCCACCCCCAAATGTGTTTCTTTGGCTTGAGGATTATTTTAGGCTGATTGCTTTAAAGAAACAAAAGGCTCAGGAAGAGTTTTTAACCTCCTCCTCTTAACGGCCAATTTAAATATTTTATAAAGGGACTGGTCCAGAAGGAGCACTATCACCAGAGATATCTACAAAGAACAGGAGCTAAGTGTGGCCCAGGGCCTGGAAAGGAATGTGTTTTTCCTCCCCCACACAATCCGTACAAAATCTGCACATGACAGCCAGTGAGTAACTAGTAATATTAAACAATCCATATTACTGTTAAATTTGTATGCATATATAGAGCTAGATATAATGTGTGAAACATGATTCTTTAGAGTACCATATACATGAAAACTAAAGTTTATATTCAAATTGATTTATTTTTATCAAGTACTAATACTTGATAATATTTACAAAAAAGTTCAATATAAATTTCAACTTCAGTTAAATATTTTGATATTTAATAATTATAAATTGTTTCACTTCATTGAATGATTTTGTTTATATTATTTTATTATACCATTTTAATAAATAATATGAATATTTTAGAAAAAACTTTTAAATATATGAAAACAGTTTGTAAATGTTTAAATATTTAATTTACATTTTAATGAAATATATTCAAATTGGTATATTTTGAATACATTCCATTATATTTTAATCCTTTAAAACATTATTACCACTAGAATACAAATTATATGGCATCTTCAATTATCACAACACAGTTTGTTTCTGCTGAAACAAAGGCAAGAAATAATAAATTTCATAATATAAATATAGTAATTTTATAAACTACACACATTTATTTTATTACTCACCTAAGCATCACCAGCCCACCAACAGAACAGCCATGTATAAAAACCATATTTTTCAACTTTATCATGAACATGTATTTGTTAAAGTTGGGTGCTAGAATATAATTTTTTAACACTTTTTTGTCTTGCATTATAGCTTGTAAATATTCAGATATATGAGATGTGGGCCTCTATTTGTATTCTTGCCTGAGCCAAACAAACGTCCAGGCCAGGGTAACAGCCAGAAGACCAGGTATGGTTGTGCAGTTGTACACATAATTCTAAGAGAAACCATACCCACAGATTACAATACAGATGAAGCTCCCATGAGGTGGAGAAGGTGAGAAGTTGTCTTTTCTGTATATATTCTGAAGGTAGAGCTAATTTATTAACAGACTAGATATGATGTGTGGAGAAAATAAGAAATCAAGAATTCAATATTTTTGGCCAGGGGAATTAAGTGGATAAAGTTATCTTTTACTGAGACTTATTTGGCTATTAAAAAGAAAAAAGTTCAGGTAACTGTTAAAAAAAACAGCTCCCGACACTTTCTATGTATTCTCCCTTAAGAGGAATGACAGAACAATAATACCTACCATAGAAATACTTCACCAAGGTGGTAAGATAAATGTCAAGTGTTTTGAGTTCCTTGGAGGAAAATATTCTATAAATGCAAACTGGAACTGCTATCTTGATATTATTTATGATAGTTTTAAAATGATTTCTTGAGTATATATTCTGTCTAGATTCTTTTCTGATGCCAACACTGTGTTAACAGTTCCAACGAAAGACTCAAATACAAGGCAAATCTCAGAAAATTTTTTTCTTTTGTCAACATTACTGTTTTCAGCACTGTTTTCAGCATTACTGAATTTTACTGATCTTTCACATGTAGCTTTCTAGATGTTTATTCCCATTATTAAAATATCTGTTTCTATTTTTTAATTAATAATAAAATATTTTTATTTTTCTTAAAGTTACTGCCCTTACGACAGTACAATAACATTATTGCTTTGAGACAATTTTCTGTCAGATATATCAAGCTGCTGAGTATAATTAGATCACTCTTTTGAAAATTAGTTTCTTTGGAAAACTTGATTTGAATTTTGGGCAAACACAGTAAAACTTGCCTAATGATATATTGGTAATGAAAATAACTAAAAAAAGGTGGGTAAATGTAACAACTGTTCCTATCTTGTTTCAGTTCAGTACAAAAATATTCCAAACATTTACTTTCTTCTTGCAAAAATATAAACATATTTTTATATATTCTGAAGTGTGCTAGGACTTGCAGATGTCCAGTTTCATCCCTAGGTGTTAATAGTTTACTTACTAGCTACATAACCTGGACAAGGAACTTAACATCTCTAATTCTCAGTTCCCTCACCTTTAAATAGGAATAACTCTAGCACTTACATCACTGAATTATTGTGAAAATTAAGTAGGTGTTGTTTAATTTCTTCTTCTAAAAGGGTGCATAGTAATAATATACATTTAAAGGCCTTCATATGCTGGTCCGTATTATCCTGTCTATTCTGGTAATACTATAGTTATCTGCAGTTCATTGAAAACATGTCACTGCTTTATAAATCTATGAGGCTACACATGCTGTTCTTCTGCTTATATTGCTTCCTTTTCCCCTTCTCTTTCCTGCCTGGTTAAAGGCCTGCTGTATCTTCAAGATTCAAATCAGATCCATCATCTTCTCCGATTATTCCTTGTATTCCCTCCTGGCAAAGGTAACTTCTTTAATTGTCCAGTTATTTATTTCTCAAATATTTATAGAATGTCCAACATTATCCAATGTTCTAGAATTTTTCTATGCTTTAGAATATCTATTCAAGATTTATCTTAAAAATATAATTGTTTTTATTTTGACCTTTACTCTTCATCTTTCTACCATTGGTCCAAACCCAGTTTGTTGAATGAATGAAAAGAAGACTGAAATGCCACCATTTCTATTTATTTCTGTTTGAGGGATTAAATATTTGTTCAATTGATTCATAATATTTCCCACTCAAAAGATTAAAACTAGGTTACTATGATGACATTCATCACAAAGCAAGCAATGTTTCAGGGCTGGACAAAATATACTATGAACTGTTTTTCCAAGAAGGTATAAGATAAAAATGCAGTAAAAAGGAATAATGCTTTTATAGGGGAGATAAGTAAGGTGTTCCAAAGAACACTTTCAGTGAAAAAATTACAACCTATGATATTTAATCTAACAAAGCTTAGTATACATCTGATAAAGCCTAAATCTTGCATCGCAGATAACCTGTCCAATATATACCCGAAGTTTGAGGCTTGATAAGTTCTTTCAGCCTTTTTCTGGGTTGGAGTGAAGTTATCTTCTCTTCCATTTGTTTTTTTTCGTCTCTGCCTAGAAGCCATTCTGGTACAGCCAGACAACAGAACGTGTAACATTACCAGTAATTAGCAAGAAGTGACTTTACCACTGAATGTCAATAATAAGAGAAAAAATCAGTAACAGTGATAGCAAAATCTATCAAGGATGAATATAATAGCTAGCAATCGTTGAGTGCCTACTATATGCCAGGCACTATGCCAGCTGGGAGAACAATGGGCCAAGATGGCACCATAGCTGGTATTTCCCACCGTACATCAGTGCATTCCATTGCTGTCTGTTTCTCCCTAATACGAATATGGATACCTTCTTGTATCCCTACTATGGTACTCAATATGTATTTAATGAATGATGAATGGCATTTTATTTATTTTTTTCATCCCTTTCCAACAAAGAGTGCTGTTCATTCTTCCTAAATAATTTTCACAATATCTGAAGAATCTTTAATCCCATTCTCTTTATTCCCATAACTCCCACCTTTATTGATGCCCCTAACTAAAAAGTAAGTTCCAAATTAACATTCTAAAGATTACTCATTAATTTTAAAACATTACTTTTATGATGGTAGTATCTTAGTCCAAATCATGAGTTTATTGCCCTAAGAAAAACATCCAAATCCCTAAAGTGTACTTAATTTTTTTTCACAAGCTCAATCCAGTCTTCTTTTCTAGACATTTTCACCTCCACCCTTCCTTCCAAAACTCTTCTTCTTTTGCTCTCAGGCATGAATCCCTTCTGGAGCCTGAATTATCTACTGGATTTTTGCCTCCCAAACATACTATGCATATTCCACATTCAAAAATCTGTTCTCCTTGATGGACCTCCTGGCCCTCTTCCTTTTACTCACTCTTTTAAATCCTCCCCTACTAAACCAAACTATGGCAAGAACCCAAATATGATAAAAAAGTTATTCCAAATATGTGCAAGAAAAACCACCACACTGTCAAACTTTCTTAGGCAGTGCTGTGGGGAAATGATTTGGGTAGATTATTTGTTGATTTGCAGCTTACAAAGCTGCTGGCTTTAAAGCCAGAGAGTATAACTTTAAAAAGAAGGCATATAGATATAGATTTAGAGATAAAGAGAGATAGATAGGTTAATATAGAGGTACAGATATAGATTCCAATTCTCAAAACACATGAGAGGCAATTTAAAATGAAACATAATAAACCTAAAAGCAAAAGGATAGAAAATGGATAGGATGAACTAATAGATAATAAGGGCAAAGGTGTACCATAAATGCTATCTGTATTCTTACTGGAGCTCAGGGAGGAAAACATAGAAGTAATCCAAAATAACCAACTACAATTACTTCATGTAACATGGAAATAAACTAAGAATACTACATCTGTATACATTTTGTATCTTATAGAATAAGGAACACTGAGAGAGTTTATGATAAAGGGCCTATTTAATCATGAAAATCATATGGTTATATCAACCTGGATTTGTTTACCAAATACCCAAATGGATGAAGCGGGTCAACTGTATGGTGATGAGTGGTAACTAGACCTTTGGTGGTGATCACTTTGTAGTGTATAAAGATGTAGAATTATAATGTTGTACACCTGAAACTTATATAATGTTACATACCAATTTTATCTCAAATTTTTAAAAAGTATATGACATTTGAAAAGAAGTCACACTTAGGATAAATAAATGTAGTATCACTTTACTCAATTTTTACTATCTGTAAATTATGACTGAAGATGTAAGGAATCCTAGATAAATATCTTATCATCTGAACCTGAGACATTCCCCATATGCACATAAAAATAAAATAATAAAATAACACACCATTTAGTGAGCATTTACCATGTGCTAAGCTTTGTATTATACGCTTTTAAAATTCATTAGTTTATTTACTCCTCAAAATAATTCAATTAGATTGCTATAATTATTAGTATTTCCATTTTTTATTGAAGGAAACTAGAGCTAGCTGATAGAAGTGAAGAATAGTACCCAAGGTCAAGTTAGTAAATGCTGATACATAATTTGTACCCAGGCAGTCTGTCTCTAAGTGGGAGCTAATTACATTACACTCTACTGCTTCACCCAACACATAAAATTTAACTATCTTTACCCCTTACTCTGTTTTTCTTTTCCTACTTAATTATAATTTTCATATATTCCCTAAAACTAAAACACCCTTTTCTAAGTCATTAGAATTTGATATATACCACTGTGCTCCTTAGGATTTTTTGGTTGTCTATACCTAAAATCTGCTTTAGGTAGTTTAAGCCAAAAAAAGAAGACTATATTTGGATACAAGAGTATCTCACAAAACACAAAACTGCAAAACTCCCCTGATGAAAAGCCATGAGTAACCCAGGCAGCCTTTTTATCTACATCTGCTTCAATCTTCTCTCTCTTTAGACTGGCTTTTTCTGCTTTTAATATAATTGGCAGGTGGAAAATGGCCACCCCACAACAACCAGGTTTCATTTTTTTTTCTACTGAAACAACCTAGAATGAAATGTTATCTCTTGTCCCAGATTTCTAAGACAGAATCTGCTTTTCCTGGGTTGGGTGAGTTTTCTCAATCAGATTCAGAATCTGACCCTAGAATTGGGGTCACAGTCAGATGGTGCAAGTATAGTTTCAACGGCCCACACCTATGCACCTGTGAATTAGGGGGCAGATACCCTCAAAAGTATATACCACAGTCATATTTATTCCATAATTTATGATAAATATTTGCCTCTTGTAGAAGAGAATCCTATAACTAAGGAACATAAAAACTATAGGGAACTCAATCCTAAGAGGTTGTACATGAAGGCAATCAGAGTATGCTATCCCAAAATATGCTACTTTACTCAATTTTTAAAGATTATTTTGAGCTGAAGGCAATTAAGAAAAAGCAAGTGCAGAAAGAGCTCTTTGCCCTCCACTATCTGTCTAAAAGCAGGACATAAACTTCCCTTCCTGAATGCGTTCCTCCTCCCTTCTCCTGAAGAACAACCCTTATCACTGGAGACAGAAAGTTGACACAAAGATGCAAAAACAAACCTTACTAAAATAAGTCCTATCAGCCATTAGTTTCCCCCATATACTTACCTTCCCACAATTAACCACCCCTAGAAGTCAAATCCGTTTTCCTTTGGTCACTTCTCTACAATATGCCCTTTGTTAAAATGGTATATAAGCCCATGAGTCTAACTGCTTCTTTGAGTCTTCACTTCTTATCTGTGAAAGCCTTCATGGACATAAACTGTTAACATCAAATAAAATGTGTACACCTTTTCTTCTATTAATGTTTTTTGCCAGTTTAATTCATAGACCTCATATATTGAACATAAGAAGAAAAATTTTTTTCTCTTTTACATAAATTATAAATATGGATAGATAGATGATAGATAGATAGCTATAGAAATACACAGATATTTAGAGCTACATCTTCAAATGTTGATGTTGAAATGTTAACCACTGATCCAATCTGCAAATCTTGAATAGATACTAATGTTTTCAGCATCAATCCTATGCAATGTTCTGGAGAATAGGTTAGTAAAATCTAAATAGATATTAGAAATTCTGAGACACTAAAAAAAGAAATATTCCATTCTGTCTTATTAAAGACTACTGAATCAAAGTATAACCATGCATAGGATATGACACAATTTTTGGTTTTGTTGTTATTAAAGCAACTCGAAAGAAGTAACACTAAAATACCCTGGTCTAAAGAAAACAAAAAAATGCAATGCAGTTAGGATGTTCCGATCTTGACTGAGTTATATAAAACTCCAAATAAACTTCCATAATGGAGGACTATGACAGCAGAGTTTCACATCTCTGCTCATATTCAATTGTAAGTGTGTGACTAGAGGAGGATCCTTTTCAAGCTATTTCTCTATAGTCCCTGATACCCAGAGTGCATGCAATATTAATGTTTTAGCTTTGTGAGTACACGGCATACACCAAATCCTCACTAAAAGAAAAGCTCCTCAATTCCTAATCATTTCAATAGGCTCTAATGTAATATTTCCTACATTGGAAATCACTGCGCTTTATTTAAGGAAATCAGTTTGGCCGAGTGAGCTCTGTGGAGTGCAGCCTGCACAGACGTCAGTTCAAAGGATCAGATGTCAAAGTGCTCCCTCTAATGTCCCTTAATCATCACTCTGATTAGTGCTTGAATAGGACTGTGATTAAAAACGTTGCTGCCATTGTCTACCTATTCAGGCGCCTAGCATTCTACGTGGGTTCCACCGATTAGTGTTTGAATAGGGGAGCGATTAGAAAGACAGCTGCCATTGTATGCCCATTCAGAAAACAGCAAAACTCGCATATTTATTTGTTATGAGCACCAAATAAATGTTTTGCAAAGGTAAAATATACCATTAGGCGCTAAAGACAATTTAGCTGATTTCTTTAGTTCAGAGCACTCTATTTTCCCATATGCAAAGTTATTTCTTATTTGCAAATACAGTAATATGCTTCATTAATATCTTTTAAAATATACATATCCTGTTTTTATAGACATAGTCTTAACACATCTGCTTTATTATATACTACTTATTGACCTACAATACATCATATAATTCCAGTTTAGTATTTATGACTATGCAAAGAATTTCTATATAAACAAACCAAATCAGTTTGGTTTCAGATCTTTTGGATTCCCTTCTCAATATTCCCAGACTAATATGTAATCTATATGAACAACTTCTCCAAAGAGAAACTTCCTTGTCAAATGGTTAGAGGAAATGTTTCACTCTCGGCCATTTTAAGAGAAGAGAAACATTTCAGGTTAGCACTTAGTTCCCTACAGGGGCTCACACAACAGAGCATCGGCTAGGGCGAAATCCCCATGACAACGAAGAGCTATAGACTGGTGAAACTGGGCAGGACCAAGGTGTCATGATGAAGCTTTTTGGAGAGTGCAAAATATGGTAAAAAAAAATTCACAGGAAGATAATTCATTCCAACTTCACGGATATATTAGGCAGTGCTCAGAAAATCTGGTACCTCCGTTGTTTCTCTCTCTCTCTCTCTCACACACACACACACACACACACACACACACACACACACACACGCACACACATACACACACACACAACTTGCTGCTAAGAAATTTCTGGGCAATACAGGAAATGTCTGCTCTGTTTTCCATTACCGTCCTTAATATCTTCCTGTTTATTACCCTTCCACATTCTTCCCATATTTAGTTACTTTGTTCTGTATCCACTATCATTATGGATCTACGCATGTAGTAACAGAAACAGATCTGGGAGCATCAACCCATCAATGCTACACAATGACAGTTATAGAGGATTATATATATGCCAGGAAGTGTTTTAAAGTGTATAGGAAGTGCATATAGTATGCAAATTGACTCATTTAATCCTAACAACAACTATATCAGGTAGATGCTGTTATTACCCTCATTTTACAGAAGAGGAAATGGAGGCAGGAAGAGATTAAGGAATTTACTCAAGGGCACATAGGTAGTAAATGGAAGAACCAATAATTGAACCCAATTAGTTTATCTCTGTAACTCACTCTTAAACCAACCTTTCTGCTGATAGGTCATCCCTTCAGGTTCCACTGTCTTCTTTCATAAAAAGCCAACCTCAAAGATAAGGCAGCTAGCTTTAAAGGGAAAGATTTCTTTCTTTGCTAATAAAGCTAACTGAAACACACCTTACCCAGAGGAAAGTTTTTTCCAGTTCAATTTAAACCCTGACTAGATAACTACACTCCATTCTAATTAACAATAAAGTTGGTTAAAAAAAAAAACAACCAGAACTGCCACTTAATTACTATAAAATTTCACTCCCACTTAACTATTATAAAATTTCAAACTAAAGAAGAGCAAAATAAAAGTAACAGAGCTGATGGCTGACAATTACAAACGAGTTTAATTTGTGTGTCACATGGACGTGGAGAAAGTTGTGATCAGTCTGAAATAAATAATTAAAGCAAAGCTTTCTTGTAACAGCCTCAGGAAATCAAGAGTTAACACTTTTCTTCTTTTTAGCCAATTAGCATTTTATTACATATTTTGCCTGGAGAATAAATCTCTGACAATACTATTCTAATTCTATGTGTGCAATGAAGTGCCAAGAAAACACATACTTTCAAAGACAGAACCTAATATATGGCAAAATTCCAAATTCTAGCAGGTAGCAGAGTGTGCTTTCTTAATGGGATGGCATGCACTTCTCTCAATGAAAGAATCAGCATACAGAACTTTTCGATAAATGTTATTATTAATATCATTACTGTTATTGTTACTTGTACTACTCCCCTCTGATCTCTTCTGTCTCATCACTTGGTACTTCCCCCCATATTCTACACAGCCATGCAGCACTAAAATTGTTAAAGTATCAATATCGTTAGTTCAATATCCTCCCTCATCTTAGGTGTCTGCAATATATAGTCTGTACTCTGGTGGGACCCTTCTTCTTCTTTCCTTCCTTCATCGACATTTTCAACTTAAATTCTGTTTTCTCAGAGAGAAAACAGAATTTTCTGTTTTCTAATGCTAAATCCTGAGACTAGGTTACATACTTCAAGTCCCATGGATGGCAATACTCACAACACTTGGTTGTGAGTGAGTTTAATGCCTGTTCAAATGACTGTAAGCTGTCAGGGCAGGAAAAGCATCTGTCCCTTTCCCCACTTTTCACAGTGGTTGGCACATATGTGGCCTTCCATTAATATTTGATAATTAATTAAACTGTACAACTCAGATTTCAAGCAAATATACTATGAATATTAGTAAAATAATTTATCTATAGTAGTGTTGAGGCAGGAGGTAGATGGGCCCCCACTAGGGTAAGCAATTGGAGTTTGTCCCCTGTGGATACTCCAAGATGAGAATAGCATGACAAATCGAGAGAGGAGGCTGGGCCCTGCCCAGGTAGAAGATAAGAGACCATATATTTCTCATTCTCGAAGTCAAGGAGACCTTCCTGACCAGAAAGCTCCTTGGATGTCAAAAGGGGAGTTATGCCAAGCTACGCATAGGTCTCTTCAGTGGCATCCATCTTGGCTGAGAGATGCGTGCACACACGGGAGGATCCTGAGATATACCACATATGGACTCTGAGCCAGGCAAATCAAAATGACTGGCCAAAGGAAACCTGGAAGAAATGCCCCATAAAAGAGATTTAAACTACCACAAGGGCGCAACCCTCTCTCTGTGTCCACCCATGTGTCTATCCACACGTACTGTACTCTTTTTTTCTCCTAATAAACACTTCACTTGTTTCACTACTTTCCGTCTTTGTGGGAATTCTTTTCTGCAAAGCCAAAGGACCAGGGCCTTGTCACTGACCACTGGTCTAGTGGCTAGAATTCGGTGCTCTCACTGCCATGACCCAACCTTAATCTCTGGCCAGGATCAGAAACCCTGCTTCTAGTCACTGCAGACCGAGGCCAACCAAGATCAGTGTTGTATAAATATGGAAAAATGTGATGAAATCTATTAATTATCTAAGAGAGGTCAATGCTATAAAGAGTACCTTATTTCTAGCCATTGGATCAATGCCCAAAAATGTTCAAAAGATGCTATTTGGAGTTCATAATTCATATATAGACAATGGAAACCAATCAATGATTTCATATTTTAAGTACAGATTCAGAGTATACTTTGTATTCTTAAAGAAATTGAGATTGCCCAAAATTCTCCTTTAGAAATTTGTAACTAAACTTTAAGACTTCTACCAAAAATGCCCTTCCCATAAGCAGTATGCTACTATATTAAAATAAATACTGGTTATGTGTCAAAATTCATACGACTGAAGACTCCATCCCAATTTCAAAATTACAAGGTTTACATATGTCTAAATGACCGTGCAGCAAGAGTTTAGGCTCAGAATCCCTGTTCTTCTTAAAGTTGTATATTCTGACAACAGGATTTTTAGGTAGTCACATTTCACAGTACATTTTAACTCTGTAAAATTTTCCCTCTGCTGAACTTTTAAACTTGCATTTTCTTTAAAGGATTAGTTTTTTTCTAGTTTATGTCTATCTTAACACACACATAAAGTTAATTACTAAATTTATACAGTAATAACTTCTAACCTTTGTTAGAAGTATGGAAGAGATTATCCAATAAAGATCACTTAAAATACACCTATTTAAAAACAAACTTATTTTTCGAATCCATTACAATGTTCTCCACAAATGCAGTAGGATAACTGTTCTTAATAGAAATGGTAAAACCATACCAGATTAATGATTCCAAAAAATCCGATAATATATGCAGTAGCATTACTGGGAAATTAATGGAAGGACCAGGGAAGCCCACCCAGTGAGCCAGCTAGGATTTCTGGGGCCACCTGTGCCATCCAAATCCATTTGAGTCCCTGCTGCAGGTTGGCAGTTGTCACCCAAGTTTAAACACTCATGGGGACATTGCTGGGTCCCAAGGCATGCTGGTACCTCCGGCACAGTGCAAGCCTTTGGTTGGCAGCAGTTTTCAGAGTCAGTACTATGGTGATGTAAGTGAGGTGTCTAGGTCACAAAATTTAAGGAGACACTCACTCTCAAGAGTCCTGCAAGTACTATCTCAGCTTCCCAACACAGGGTTCTGAATGGCTTTGCCTGGCCTAGCCCTTCTTTCTTAGTCTCTCTGACCCAAAGTAGGAACTTACCCTACCCTAACTTCCCACCCCAACAGACCTCATTTGATACTCTGCTGGATGAAGGATGGGAGATAATCACCGATTTTGTTAAATCCAAATTCAAAATCAGACTTTGTGGGATACGAGATGTTTTACTGTAATTTTTGTCTCCTTCCTCCTAAAGTTTACACATGTTAGGCAGCTAGGCCACTGGTTTTCATTTCTAAAAGAGAAGAATGTAAGTGCAGAAAGCAGCGACACAGAGATCTTCTGTGAGACTTCGGATTTCAGAAGTCAAATTTTCAAGGAAACTGGAAGAACTTGGGTGATTGACAGTGTGGATTTAGGAGGATATGTGTGATGAGTTAAAAGCAAATTTTTTCCTCCACTCTTACCTTCCCATCTAAACTATATAAATATTTTAAGAATGGAAAAACAAAATGAGGATCAAAAGGAAAGGGAAGAGTCCAGGAATAATGGTCGATCCAGAGAAAGAAGCTCAGTTCCTCAGGCTGGACACAGGGGGAATGACAAACCCTAGCCAGGTGCGTGGAAATCATGAGCTTGGAGAACCTGTCACCCACTAACTAGATGAAGCCCTGGGAAAAGGTGACTAAACCGTGAAGTTCCCCAAGCCCCTGTGTTGAGAAGGACATTAGAATGATTGTCATGTGCTCGAGAGTGACTTCAAAGTAGAAGAGAGGTGAGGGACAGGAAGGGACCCGGTGAATGGGAATGAAGGATGACTCCACATTCCCCGTGATGGTTATTAGAAGAGAGATGTCATGAAGAATCAGCAGGGCTCAGCTCACCTATCACACTTGCCACCAAATCCCCAGAAACTCATATATTAGCTCAGAGAAATAAGGGGGAGTGGGGGGACAAACAGAGAAAAGAGAATTCTGAAAGTGACAGTGACTAAACTTCTACCCTTAGAGAAGTTCAAACTAAAAATTAAGTTCAGTTATAGGAAAATAAAGGAGGTTTTATTTCCTGCATGCCTGAGTTTCTAGTCTGATATTTGTATTATGTATACAAACCACGTATTTTTCAACTACTGAAGAAGGCATTAAGTTGTAAAGAATCTTGGTTTTGGTTATTTTTTTTAATTCCAGAAACTCCTTCAGGCATTGAGTCTATTTTTGGAAGAAAGCTATTGTCAGCAATCAGGAAAGCAAGCTCAAGCCTGAGAAGTTGTTTTAAACTATGGTGTAAGAAGAGGCCAGTGCAGAATAGGATTGCTTTCTTACTGTGACTCTGGTCAAAAGCTCATTTAATTTTGGAGCTTAAAAATAAAAATTCATATTGTGAATTTGATATGTACCAATATTGGGACCTGCATTCTATGTCACGTTTAACAGAGCCAAGTAGCTGGGGATCCAAGCTTCCACCTTCCCTTTCTGAAGATTTCATCTCTTAATAGTCATGTAAAATTGAGAGGGAAAAATGGACTCAGCAGATAAGGCAAGCTAGAAGGATAATTTCCAAAGTACAAAAAATAGCCCCATTCGGTAATCGGGTATTAGAGGAAAAGCACACTGATCTCTCCTTCTTTGTAGGAACTCTCCCACTACGCTCCTCTGGTTCTCATCTCACCCATCATAGCACTTCTTGGCTAAATTCTCATCTCTGCCTGCCCTTGCCTGGTGCTCAGTGCCAAGCTGAGCCACAATGGAGCCTGAGGCAAAAGGAAAGAAGTGTGTTTCCATATACACATTTTATATATTTTTTGTATTATTTATATATTTTGTATGATTTTTGTATTATTTACCTTGATTATTGAGTCTTTCGGTGCCTCCTTTACACTCTTCACCTGAGGCCAGTGTCTAACTCCCCTCTCCCTAATCCCTGCCCAAAGTCTAACCTCCATATTCTTCCCACTCCACACACCCTTCCTGGGTAACTCTGCCCACAGGCTTTTAATTACCCACATATATTCTGATTACTCAAAACTCTTCATCTGCATTCCTGACCCTGTTACTGAGCTTCAACCTTTAAACTAAACAGGATGACCCACAGGTACAAGAAACTCAAAAGATCCCGAACTGAATTCACGATTTCTCTCAATTTATCCTATGAACAATTAAGTGTACACATAAAGTCAACTCCCAAGTCATATTTATTTTACCTCCCTGTTATGGACTAAATGTTTGTGTCCCGTCAAAGTTCACATGCTGAAATCCTAACTCTCATTGTGATGGTATTAGGAGGTGGGGCCTTTGCGAGGCTTTTAGGTTATGAGGGTGGAGCCCTCATGAATGGGATTAGTGCTTATAAAAGAGGCTCCAGAGAGCTCTCTCATCCCTTCCGCCACTTGAGGGCACAGCAAAAAGCCATCTATGAATGAGGAAGTTGGCCCTCACCAGATACTAAATCTTCTGGTGCCTCGATCTTGGACTTCCCAGCCTCCAAAAGTATAAGAAATAAATATTTGTTGTTTAAGCCAACCAGTCTGTGATATTTTTGTTATAGCAGCCCAAACAGACTAAGACACCTCCTATATATTCAAGCTTATCCTCTCTCCTACATGCCCCCCGCCCCTGGTCTCCAAGATTTGTCTTCCAGCCTTGCACATCAGTCCCAGAGACCTGGCCTCCCATCTTTCTCGTTGAACCCATCTTCTACACTGAAAGTTAGACTGATTCATCTCAAGACAAACCTGACCAACTCATACTGATAATTAAAATTCCTCCAGGGTTCGTCCTTTGAAAGAGGACTATATGTTGATATTTCTGTCTTCTTCTAAAGAATGTGAGACCTTCTTGGCAGGGTCTGTATCATGTTCATTTTTATTCCAGAGTGCTAAGCAGCACAATGCCTGGCCCATTGTAAACAGGCAATAAATGTAGAAACAAAGTAGTGACTAAGATGGTGAAGCTCACCCAGGGAAAAAAAAAATGATTACCAAAACCTATATATTACTTTAGTCACTTACTAGGAGAAAAAAGTTCAGTGATTTATTTTTATTTATTTATTTTAAATAGTCTACTTAAAGAGCTCTGGTACCAGACTGCATGGATTCAGCCTCTAGTTCTACCATTTAGTTGTGGACCCTTAGACAGGTTTCTTAAGCTTCCCTCATCTGTGAATGGAGATAAAATATAACATTTACCTCACAGGGTGGTTCTGAGGCTAAAAAGAGTTACTTCATAGAAAGCACTTTGAAATATACCTGCAGTCAGCAAATTCTTAATATACATTATGGTTTATTTTTATTTGTATTATTTTACTTTGAGCACCTACTACGTGCCATGTGTTTAAAACAAATTAGCTAAAATTCTCAAAACATGTCAAATAATTGGTTATCTTTAATTGCCTTTCCTCTTTATTTTCACCCAGGATAAGTTTTCTGATTTGTAACATTTTCTGCTCTTTAAAAATTGCTAACGGAAAATGAGCACAAAATATTTATGTAATTAAGACAGTTCAACATTTTCAAAAATGGCAAAAATAAACAGCAGTTATAGAACACCTGCTTAAAAGATACTGGAAATAACTGTTTCGTGCTTCATTAACCAGTAAAAACACATTTGCCAGTTTAAATTCCCTACTGAATTCAGAATTTCTAATTATTACTAGAATGGTATTAACTTGGCAAGGAAGAAATTCCTGGGTAAAAAATTTCAGAATTGCCATTCTTAGGGTACTTCTACAGGCCAAAACAGATGCCTATTTTCTAAAAAGCCTATAAACAAATATTTGTTTATTAAAACTAAATGTGATTTAATTTAATAGACAATTTTAGACTACTTATTTTGCATATTTTATTCACCTTTGAGTGGCATTCAATACAGTGCCTAACATACAGTTGCTTCAAGGACCAAAGTGGAAAGAGAGACAGAGAGGACTCTACCCAAATAAACCCAAACCACAGCCCCAATGCAGATATGCTAAGAATGATAAAGCAGTAATTATCTGAGTCAAACCAAAACAGAGAATTGTAAAGCCAAAGCAAAATCATTAGAAAATAAAACAAAATAAACACGAATAAATAAAGCCTTTCTATTTGGTAGTTGGGGAGTTGGTTCAAAACGAGCTCTTTGGCTGCCTTCAGAAATGATGTAAGATTACTGGTCACAAATGTGACCACCACTACAATCTACATTTTCCTTAACTTTAACATATCTATTTTCTAATCATCTTATTCGTGTTTTTTAAGGAGGCCAGGTAATACACTGGATAGGACACACTAGATTCAGATAACCAGAATTCTAGACACGGCTCCAACACTAAGTAATTTCAATGAGTTTAAGCAAATAATTTAACATTTTCAGCATAGTCAGTAAAATGAGGAAACAGATCAGTATAATGAGGAAACACATCTGGGTTGTCCATTCACATCATAGTAAAAATCAAATGCAATATGCAAAGGGACTCTGGAAACTGTATATAGCACTATACAAGAAAATATGTGATCCTTATGTATGTAAGGACTAGGTAAAAGAGGGGTCATATTCATTCAACAGATCTTTAGTGAGCACCAAGGGTTCATGAAGCTGGGGACGCAAAGAAGCAAAGAAGTCTAAAGAGAGCTTGGTAGGGTGGCAGGTTAGAGTTTTAAACAGGGTGGCTGGAGAAGCCCTTGCTGAGGTGACAACTGTACAAAGGAAATTATGCAAACTCCAAGTAAGCTAGAAAACCACTGAAAGATTCTGAGCACAGGAATATTGAAAGGATTTCTCCGATGAATTATTATGAAGAGACTCTACCAGGAAAGGGCATAAGCATGGAAACCATTACAAAGCAACTGAAATAATCCAGATGAAAGATAATGGTGATGGCTTAGAAAGGTTGGTAGTGGTAGAAGTGGTGAGAAATAATCAGATTCTAGATATATTTGAAGCCAAAAGGATCTTCTACTTAGGTATGGAAGGTGAGAGAAATAACAAAATCAAGGACTCAGTATTTTGCTCTCAGAGAAAGGGTGGATGGACATGACTCCAAGAATAATACATTTTGGAGGTAAGTTCATAATTTGGATTTTCAGTATGTGTACACTGAAATCGCGATTAGACATTCAAATGGAGGTATTCCTTAGGCGTTTTGTTATAGAGGACTAGAATTTAAGAAAGTGGTCCAGGCAAGAGATATAAATGCAGGAGCCATCTGTCTATATATGGTATTTAAAATGAGGAGACAAAATGTGATCACCAACTTAGTGAGTCTCTAAAGAAAGAAAGAAAGATCTGAGCCCTGGGCACTCTGATATTTAAGGGTGAGAAGATGAGGAATAACCAACAAATACGCTGAGTGAGAAGGAGATACCAATAAGGAAAGAAGAACACCAGGGAGTCTAATGTCCTGGAAGTCAAGTGAAAAAAATATTTCAGGAAGAAGAGAGTGACTGCCTATGTCAAGTACTGCTGATACAGGCCACAATTTGCTCCTAATTTAGCAATTTAAAGTTCGTTTTCCCTAAAAGCAAAATTTGAGGCAGGGATTTGGGTTCACGTGATTATGGAGTGAGTGCTCTTCAGGAAATACCAATACAAGAGGAGTGAAGCAGGATAGGAAAAAAAAAAAAATGCTAAGCAAGCATTTGTCGGTGATAGTGTCTAGTCTTAGTCAAAGCTACAGGGCAAGGATC
The DNA here is from genome assembly GCF_008692025.1 of Phocoena sinus. Classification (NCBI taxonomy): domain Eukaryota; kingdom Metazoa; phylum Chordata; class Mammalia; order Artiodactyla; family Phocoenidae; genus Phocoena; species Phocoena sinus. The sequence continues at coordinate 87,409,275 of NC_045763.1, forward strand.
TGGAGCACAACTGCCCATAGAAGCTGTCCTTACCTTGAGGCAAGCAGGCTGGCTTCTTCTAAGATACTGTCTTTCTTTTTAGTTCTCAGAAGGTTAATTATGATACGTCTTGCTATGGATTCCTTTGTGTTTCACAGAGGCTTTTGAATCTGTAGATTAACGTCTCTTGTTAAATCTGGGAAGTTTTTAGCTATTATTTCCTTTTGGGGTATTTTTTAGCCTCACCCCATTTCTTCTCTTCTTGATAGCGGTAGAAGTTCAGTGGTCTCACCACTGACACCACAGAGGGTGACTGGGGATGTGGGCTGCCTTGGTTACCGGCTAGCTAGTGGGTATGAAAGTCCTGACTCCCTACTCTTTCACCCAGCAGAAGGATTGGAGCATCTCATCCTCTCATCATAAGATGGCCTTTATGAATGAATCAGGATGAGGTCATAATTTTTTTTGTTGTGTTTGGCTAGATTAAAGCAGTTACTGTCAAAAAGTCTTCTGTTGCTAGACTGTTCCTTTCCTGGTATTTTGGCTAGAGAGAGCAGACTTTGCTGAGATCTGTGTACGTGTGTGTGTGTGTGTATGTGTGTGTGTGTGCATGTGCGTGTGTGTGTGTGTATCAGTTAGCATTTCTGGTTTTCCAATTTCTTCAGCTCCAAGGCAGAAAAAAGAAAACCCAGGGAACTCATCACTGTGTCATGTTTCAGGTCCATATCCCTAGCTGGCTGGCCTTCTCTTCGCTTTTCAGAATCTTCTTATGTTTGTTTTAGCTAGAAGGCTTTTTAGTTTAGATGAGTGATTATAAAACTCAAGTATGAAAACTTATCAATTAAAAAATAAATCACATCTTGTGGTGATACTTTTATTCATGCACTAAGAGAATAATAATGAAAAGAAAAAAATGCATTCTTTAATGACACTGAGGCTAACTTTCAACTCTAGCTCCATATTTCCCCTTGGGAATGTTATTTCACTGTTCTTTATTAATCCAGTGTATCACATAGAGTTTTCAAAATGGTTTACATCCAGAGCAATATATCTGCTGTTAGAAATTGAGATTATTTTAACATATATTTAAAGCTTTTATTTTTCCTCTAACACTTGCTCATTATAGAAAATTTGAAATATACAAAACTGCTAAGAAAACAAATATAATTACTATTAACATTTCATTCTTTTTTTCTTTGTGAATATGTATATAAGTGTGGTTGTGTAAAAGTGCATACAATCATTCTTAAATACAGTGCTGTTTCGTGCCTTGGTCATATAATATAGATTGTAAGTATTTTTTCAGATTATTAATTATTTCAAAAGTAATTTTAATGGTTGCACAATTTACCACTGAATAGATCAGCCCTAATTTACTTAACCATAACCCAATGGTTGGAATTCAGTAGGTTTTTTCCCCCACATTTTTCTCTACAAATAATGTTGGGATGATCTTCTTTCTATTTAATTATTTACCTACATTCCTAATTCTTTCCTTAGGATAGTTTACTAGGAGATGAATTACTGGGTGTAAGTGTTTGATAATTTAAAGGTATTATTATGGACTGAACTGTATGTATATCCCCTCAAATTAATTTATTGAAGTCCTAACCCCCAGTAACTTAGAATGTAACTGTATTTGGACACATTTGGAGACAGCCTTTAAAAAGGTAATTAAAATGAGGTCATCAGAGTGGATCTTATCTGAGATATTGGTGTCATTGTAAGAGGAAATTTGGACAAGTACAGAGTGAAGACCATGTGAAGACACAGAGAAAAGACAGCCAGCTGCAATCCAGAGAGAGGCCTCAGAATAAATCGCCCCTGCTGACACCTTGATCTCAGATTCCTAGTCTCCAGAGCACTGAGAAAATAAACTGTTCTTTAGGCCACCCAGTCTATGGTACTTCGTTATGGCAGCCCTAGCAAACTAACACAGGTATTAACAAATATTGTCAAAGATATTGCCAAAGATACTGTCAAACTGCTTTTCTAGGAATTTGTCCCAATATATATTTAATAGAGAAAAACACTTCTCACTGTATCTTTGCCAATTACAAAAAATAGGATAATATTGGACTGGCCAAAAAGTTTGTCCGAGTTTTCTGTTAACACCTTATGGAAAAACCCGAATGAACTTTTTGGCCAACCCAATATACACCACTCAGTTTACAGGCTAACATTATAGAATGAAAATGCTAATTTTTATAAAATAACAACAATAATAATAATAGAGAAAGCCTCTCTTTCTAAATAAACAGTTTAATAATCTATAAAGGGAACCTTAGAGAATTTATCTAATTTAATCTAATTTATCTGGATCACATTTAAAATGAGAGAGTTAGACTTGATAATCTTTAAAGGCATTCTAAGTTTGAAAATTACATGATTCTTTTTTCAGTGTCCTTCAATTGTTCACATCATTATACAGGAACATGACTGATAGTTGATCTATTCCTTGATCTAATTTGGACCACATTAGTGTCCTTCCAGAGACCTCTACTAGAAATGCCATAGTAGAATGCAAAGCTCACAGAGTCAGAGCAAGGAAAACTGAATTTCAAATCCAGATCTGCTAGTAAGTGGCTGTGTTATCATCTCAAGTCATGTTGTTTCTCCGTATTTCTATTTCTTTTTTTACTCAAAAAACCTTGCTGGTTGGTCAGTGACAGAAAGATTAAAAATCAGATAAAAACAAATGCACATGAGCACATACCCTCAATTCCTATCCTCGAAGAGTTTATATGTAGGAAAGAAGTGCATAAAAATAAATTAAAATCATTGTATTAAATAGAACATATACACAAGGTACCAAAAGAGCTAATGTTAAATAAGCTAATACTATTAATTAGCTCACTAGTTACTTTGAGAAAATTAATTTTGGAGAAATTAATTTTGGGAAATCAGGTAAAAAGGAAATTGCTTTCCCAAACTTAAAGATTTATACCTCCTAAGACAGCATTTTAAAATTGCCTTCAAGGTTGTACTTAATCCTCATTTATGGCCTAACAATCCCAGCCCAGTAATCATTTCATGGGCCCAATTAAATAACATTCTAGCAATCAGATCTCAGATTTTTGCACCTATACCTCACCTGGGACTATGAGATGCTCATATTGAATACCTAATGTTCAAATATTCCCCCAAAGCATATTTTATAACAGTTTGTATATATTAGTATACCCTTGTTCAACTGAATTATATTTATAACTTTGAAACTCTTCTGTATCATTGTGTCATTACAAAATGATTTTAAGAGGTTTTTACAGACTTTTAAGAAAATAAATTTTGGCACCAAACTAAATTTATATGATTTTAAACTATTTCAATAGATTTTTTAAGCATCAAAATTAAACACACTTTTCAGATTATTCAAATATAAAATATTTAAAATAAGAAAAAAATCACAGCTGTACTTTACACATATTTAATTATGTTTCTAACTACATATAAAATCTGGTCTTACAGTGTGTAGAATGAGATAATTTTCAGCATGAATTCATGTATCAGTGGTACTTACAAAGCAGTTCTTATCAGGATTTCTTTTCCAATGTTTCTTGGCTAATTTCTTGGCCAAAGTGGAATGCAGAGTTGCATGAGATTGTGTTCGAGGATTTAAAGCCAGGATACTCTGAAGACAGTATAAACAAAGTATAAGCATGTGTAAATATGTTGGCATTTTTAAAAAGCAAATTTTATTTTAAGATTCCCCACACATACCCCAAAGACATATATTAAAAATGTTGTTTTTCCCTTCTACTATTGTAATTCCACAACAAACTTATCTAAAGTAATCATTTACTAAGTGATACCCCAGCTGACTTTATAAAAATATTTATTAATGATAATATGGAGTTCAAAAACATGTGAAATATAACAAATAACTCTTTAAGATAAATTTTATAATTAGTATTCTTACATGAGAATGAAAAGAGAGGCGCTTCATTCCAGATTTGATTTAAAGTAGTAATAATACTAAGTTTTTAGAGTTTTACCAATTGCTTTCAAACGTATTATTTAATTTAACTTACAAACAGCTACTATTATCCCAAAATCTTGGATGATCAAATAAATTCAGGCTGGTTAAGTAACCTGTTCAAGATCTCACAATTAATATGTGGAAGGGAATGAATCAGAGCTCAGTTCTTCTGAGTGTTGGGCTTACGTTTGAATTCATCCAAAGATGAAATCTACATATTTTACTGTGACTTTGTGAGTTATAAAGTAGAAGCGAAAACCTTTCTAATCACACATGTAAAGCAGCACCTGAGTAACTGAATAAAAAATGAATTCCAAAGCCCTGTCTTAAGCAATGCTTTAAAACATAACCACTGGGCTTCCCTGGTGGCGCAGTGGTTGAGAGTCTGCCTGTCGATGCAGGGGACATGGGTTTGTGCCCCGGTCTGGGAAGATCCCACATGCCGCGGAGCGGCTAGGCCCGTGAGCCATGGCCGCTGAGCCTGCGCGTCCGGAGCCTGTGCTCCGCAACGGGAGAGGCCACAACAGTGAGAGGCCCACGTACCGCAAAAAAAAAAAACATAACCACTAGGAGTCTTCCAGAACAATCACATGAGGACCTCTGCAGATCAACTCCCCAGCAGGACAATATAACTGATAAAAATTAGTAAAATTAAGAATCCTTTGAAATCTCCAGAAATTGTCGTAAAGCCAAAGAGCAAATGAAGGAACATTTATTCAGGAAAAATCTACTAAAACTTGGTAAGAATGGCGAGGGTCTGTGGCATTCGAAGTGCAGTCTGCCCCCAGCCTCCACGTTCCCAGTTCAGCCTGACAGAAATTCTACCTCAGGTGAGTACAGCCAAGAACACAGAGCTCCCTCCGCCCCCAGCCTCTAGCTGAGGCTGTGGTGTCTCCCAGAGAGAGGCAGGACATTAACATTTCTCATCCCCTCTCCCTACTCTACCAGCTATGCAGCACCTAAACGCCAGAAAGTGCAGCTGCAAAGTGCAGGAGCTCCTTTGCTTCACCCAGACCCCACTCATAGAGCAGAGGCTCTACTTCAGGAGCAAACACACCAGTAACAATGGGTGATGAGATCACCATCATCTCAGCTCGCTCATGGTTTAGAGTTAGCAAACCAAGAGAAGCAAACTGAGATCAGAGGTTACCGCCTATACCAGGGCCCTGCTCATAAAAGCAGGAGTGTCACTCTGTGAGAAGCAGGCCACTGTAACCACACTTAGATCTGGAGCTGTGGCTCAGAGATTTTTCCCAGAGAAAGAGGCAGGCCATAAGAACAGACGGCTCTCCCCAGAAGAACTGACTTTTTTTGAATTAATACATAGGAAGTTCAAGCCTAAGGGTAGTCTCAAAAACAATAAAGATTTTGATGCCAAACAATTAAGACAAAACTGGTAGCTTCATGACAGCAATAAAGTAAGGCATAAGGCAGACAGTTTACCAGAAAGAAATAGCTAACAGCTCCTTCAGGGCCACAACAAGCCGCAAAGACTCACCTGAAAACTACCCCAGCAAAGGGGCCCAAGTTTAACTGATTCACATTGTGGAGCAATTTATATGCCAGGGCATTGTCAAAAACAGCAGAGCAATCAACTAGCAATCAATAGAGACTAAGAGCTGGCTGTGATACCAACAGAGGTGGATAGTTTAACAAAGAGATCCAAAGAGAAGACACAGAGTCCCACTAAAACCCCTGTCATCCCAGAGTTACTAGGCACACACCCACGACTTCACCCTACATGAGTGCTATCTGAGGTTCACACCTTAGGGGAAATAGACTTCCCTAAAGTAATACACCAAATCACTAAACAAATATGCAAACAACAACAATCCCCCATCCCTGGGGTGGGGGAGAAGGAAATTAGTATCCTGAATTGCTATATTATCTGAAATGTTCAGCTTTTAATAAAAAAAAAAAAAAATTACAAGACATTCAAAGAAGCAGGATTATGTGATCCATGCAAGAAAAAAAGCAGATAACAGAAACTGCCTTTCAGAGGTTCCAGGTATAAGATTTAATAAAAACTTCAAAGCAGCCATTATAAGGAAGGTATAGTAACAATATCTCATCAAACAGAATATTCATACAGAGATAGAAATTATTTTTAAAATTATGGAGATAATAAACTACAATAACTGAAATGAAAAATTTGCTAGAGGGGCTCAGTAGTATATTTTAACTTGAAGAAGAAAGAATCAGCAAATTTTAAGAGAACTCAAGAGAGATTATGCAATCCAACAAACAAAGAGAAAAAATAATTTTTAAAAAAATTAACAGAGCCTTAAAGATATGTGGTACAAAAAAAAAAAAGATATGTGGTACACCATTAAGTACCCCAAAATATTGTAGCAGGACATCAGGAGAGGAAAGAAAGGAGGAGAAAAAAATGTAAGGAGAAAAATGACTAAAATTTTGATTTTAAAAAAAAACAGAAAAAACATTAAAGTATCCAATAAGCTCAAGAAATTTGAAGTAGGATAAATGCAAAAAGATCCACACATAGGAACGTTGGTAAAAATGCTAAAAGTCAACACCAAAGAGAAAATCTTGAAAGCAGCAAAAGAAAAATACTCATATGTACAAGGGAACTCCAATAAGTTTAATGGTTGACTTCTCATCAGGAACAATAAATGTCTGAAAGTAGTAGGATAACATTTACAAGGTACTAAAAGAAAAAAATTGTCAACTAAGAATCCTATACTTAAGGCAGAAGAACAAAAAGGAAACAGATTTGAAGTATACTGTAAACCAACTAGACCTAATAGATATCTATAACCACACACCACCCAACAACAGAATATACATGCTTCTCAAGTGTACACAAAACATTCTCTATGACAGACCAGATGCTAGGCCATAAAACATGCCTTAATAAATTTTAAAGGATTAAAATCATACAAAGTAGTTCTCCAACCAGAATGGAATGGAAACAGATATCAATAACAGAAAGAAATCTGGGAAATTCACAAACAGCTTACATGCACATTGTAAACATTGTGCTGAGAGGAGTCAGTTACAAAATACCGCATATTGTATGATTCTATTTATACACAATGTCCAAAATAGGCAAAGCTATAGAGACAGAAAGTAGACTGTGGCTGCCAGGGGCTGGGGGGATTAGGGCAAATGCAACATTACTGCTAAAGGGTATATGGTTTCTTTGGGGATGATGAAAACTGATTGTAGTGATAGCAGCACAGCTATGAATACACTAAAAGCCTTTGAATTCTACACTTTATACAGGTAAATTGTACAGTATGTGAATTACATCTCAATAAGGCTGTTACCAAATAATAATAATAAACACATATTCTACATTCAGTGGATTTCACTGTATACTGCATTCATTCTAATAAACATCATTGGGACTTATTTTATTATCCCAGTATAAATGAAGATTACTTTTAATAATTGCTATATATGATATACATGATATTTCTTCAATCTATCAATTTAGATATCTGTGTTCTGGACAACAAACGAACAATAGAGCTATGAGTTTTAAACAGTGTATTCCTTATGATGAAATAATGCCAAAGCAACCTAGCAATAAGAGCCAACATTAGAAAACATAAGTGGGCTCCCCTGGCAGTGCAGTGGTTAAGAATCCACCTGCCGATGCAGGGGACACGGGTTCAAGCCCTGGTCTGGAAAGATCCCACATGCCGTGCAGCAACTATGCCCGTGCGCCACAACTACTGAGTCTGCACTCTAGAGCCCATGAGCCACCACTACTGAGCTCACGTGCCACAACTACTGAAGCCCGTGCACCTAGAGCCCATGCTCCGCAACAAGAGAAGCCACCACAATGAGAAGCCCGCTCACCGCAACTAGAGAAAGCCCACTAGCAGCAGCAAAGACCCAATACAGCCAAAAATAAATAAATTTATTTTAAAAAAAGAAAGAAAACATAAGTAATCTCATTTTTATACAAAAAAAGTTGAAAACACTTCCTTATTATAAAATAGATGCAGTTTTGTTTTAGTTATTCAACCTGAACCATTACTAATCTCACACATTAATTCAAACTGATAAATAAAAAGATGACATTTTTTAAAGGTAGTTATTGTGGCCAACATTTAAAGAAAAAAAAAAACTGGGTAATATGCAAGAAAGATGGCTGTATTTCATTTAGTTTTTACTTCCACAATCCATACTGTGATAAATGATTATGTTTATCTATGTCGGCACAGTAATGTAACTTTGAGAATAAATATTCTGAATGCAATTTATTGGCTGCTTATCACAGTAACTTTTCTTTTACACAGCATAAGTAGAAAGTATAACACAACATGAAATATTGGGTTAACCTTTTGCAAAAAGGCAGTGAGTTGAATTCAATGGATCTTAGCTAAAAATAAATTGGATTGTGGAGAATGGTTACCAAGGATTTGACTTAATAATATCCCAAATGAAAAGTGATATAAAATAAAAATACAAGACACGAGAGGTTGAGAGCTGTTAAAAACAATTTTCCAAAGCAGGACTTTTTAAAACTAAAAGTCAATATCATCAATAACTAAGCAGCTGGCAGAATAATACAGGAGAGTTCTAAATTGTGTTCTTCCTAAGAAATGACCAAAGCCAGGTCCTAAAAGGGTCACAGGGTCCCCTCTCTGGATAAATTGAGCACTATAAGAGGCCCATTAACCCTTTCAGATATAAGGCATACTGCTTATAAAGGGAGATTTTCTCCCATGCAAAGAATTTGGCCTTTGTCTTTCCCATTTTCAGTAACACAATAAAAATGTACTGGTGATTCTAAAGACAAAAAAACAGAATTTGAGAAAATTTCATTGTACTAATTTTATTTAGGTTAAGAAACGATAGAATATGATCCAGAGACAGATTTACACATGAGATCAAGTCAGAGGCATGTGTTGTCACTGTGCTGTCTGTCAGTGCTATTCTGGGAAGCAGCTGGAATGCCACAACACAAAAACTAGAATTCTGCATCTGAGGAGCGTTCTTCTGTACTGCCATAGAGAACACAAAGAGGAGCCCATATTGACTACAATAACAGGCCCTCACATCACAAATAAAAGCATTAAGTCTTAGCCCAAAAATACTGGAACTGAGTACTGAGAGCTTGAATTCCAATTGCAGAAAACCACTTGGCCAACATATTCTCTTTCTAAACACACAGCTTTGTTTTATATCACAATATCGATTATTCAAACATAATGCACCATTAAGCTCCCTTCATCCTTTGCATTTTAAATTATAAGCAAATGTTTCCTCTTCAGTACTGGTCATTGCGTACTGACCCATTAACATAATACACAGACACTGACACTTCTGATTTACAGGCTGAACTTAATGAGTTAGATTTTGTCTTATTTAAATTATGTTTAAATTTTGTCTCTGGTAACTTATCCTGAGGTCTCTATAATGGTCTCCTACTTTCCATTGAATCAGGTAAAAAATAAATAAAATTTAAAACATGCTTTTCTCATTTTTTCATAATTTGGTATAACTATCTTGATTTCAGCAAAACATTGTATTGTGCTGTCATTCTTTTCCTCTATAAATATTCTCAGCTAACAGAAAAACAGAAACAACTATTGCTTAATGACTTTGCTAAGTATCTCTTGCTTCATCCAGGTAACAATGTAACAAATGTTCAACAATGGAGAACTGAACTTTTCAGTATTCATTTGCTTAACAGTCTCTTGCTTACAGGCCCCAATCTCAGCCAATTACCCTACCCTTTCCTATGTCTATCACTAGTCATAGTATAAGGCAAGTTTAAGTAACTTAGGAATTTACAAAGGTGTCTTTGGTCCTTGGATAAGCTCAGAACTCCAGCTGGGTTGGGAGCTGAAGAGGAGAGAATGCAGCCTCCATTTTGCACCTTGCACCCACACTTGAGATATAAATAACCTTGAAGTCTGAAAACCTTGGAAATCCATGGTAATCAGTCCCGGTCAAGAAATCTAATTATTCTTAATGCACTGTCATTCTTTGTCCAGGCTCAGATTTCTTTTCCTTTAGGTTGGACTACTTTTCCAAATAACTTATCTTCCATATTTTTCATTTTACTAGCTCTATTCAAAGAACATTTTTTCCTTTATGCACAATGACTAACTCACTACAGTTAATACATAATTGACGAAGGATGGAGTCTCTAACGGTCCTAAATTTTACAACTTTCATTGTATTAAATATTTACTAAGCAATATGCATAGTGTTTCAGATTAAACTTGGGCTTAGATTTTAGCTCTACTGTTTTTGCTTGTTATTTAAACTCTCAGTCCCTCTACTTCTTCAACTATAAAATGGTCATGAGTAATAGTACCTACCCTATAGGGTTGTTTTGAGGATTAAATAAAATGACATATAAAACTTAGAATGGTGCATGCAGAAAGTGCTTAATACATGTTATCAATTAGTATATGATGGGACTAGATTTTAGACTCCACTCAACCCATTTATATTCATATTCTTATATTGTTAATTTTGAATACATATGTATATATGAATCATACAGGAATATAGAAACAGATGAAGGCAACAGGTGAAGGCAAAAGGTGAAGGCAACAGGTGAAAAATATAGAAACAGATGAAGGCAACAGGCAACTATAAATGAGACAGTAAGTAGAGATATATCCCAGGTGAAAACAAATCATTGGTCTCTGAACTTATCTTTGCCCTAAGTCTGCAATTTCAAAGGCACATTGCCTGAAAATGCAATATGCTCTTCACAAATTAGAATGGAAGGGTCATGAAATTCAATTACAGATTTTTAAAATCCAGTACATGTATATAGCAATGTAGATATCATTTTATAATACATACAAGTCTATATAACTCATGGACCTTTGGTTGCAACATGTTTAGGTGAACTCATATTACATTTCCTCCCCAAGAAAGACAGGGCAAGTCAAAAGTGATGAATTTATAAAACATCAAAAAACTCATCAACTGGAAGTGAATGAACCCCTTCAGAAATGCTAGTCATTCTGGGACTTCCATGCCTGGGAAATTTAATCTATTTCTACTGAACCAATAGTTAATACAAATAAAATAGTTTATGTATCTTAAAACACTGCATTCATCACGTCACTCTCCTATTCAACAAGCAAAGGTCTGCCACGTGAAGCTGCAGTCTGCCTTTGCAGGGTCCAGTATGCACTCTTCTTCACTTACAGAATACACACCACACATTAGGCACCTAAGTGCTTCCTAATTGAAAAACGTCTTTTAATGTCTTTCAGAAAAGATTAAGAATTCAAACACAGGATTCATAACTTATACATCTGATATTAATCTCATAATTCTTAATACAGAACAGAGCATACCAAAGGTGGTGACTGATTCTGACCTAGACACTGTATTAGTCAGCTTGGGCTGCTATAAAAGAATCTCATAGACATTTCTTTCTCACAGTTCCGAGAAGGTCCTGTTTCTAAATACTATCACATTGAGAGTTATGGCTTCAACACATAAAATTTAAGGGGGTCACAAACATTCAGTCCATAACAGCCATGGAAAGGATTCTACTATCTGTGGAACTATGCAAATGTTGTTAATCCTGGGCATTAACTTAAAAGATATTTTTCTCTTAAGATTGCAGTGGTACTACATTGAGTCTACACTTTTATTTTATCAAGAAGAAACTTCAGAATAAACAAAAGAGATATTACATGGCATTGCTTAAATTTTAATAAAAATAATATTGACAAAGAAATTAATACTAGCCATTAATTTTATATCTTCCTTTATTCCTTTAACCATTTGAATAGCATATATACCTAGTTATGTACTGTTTATATATTTTCATTACAGGAATTGAAAACAAAGTGTCACATGCAAACCCTTATAAAGTGGTATCAAAAATATAAAAAAGATGAGAACCTGTACTATACCCATTTTATTTAAAAATTTCACTACTTTATAAACTATTTTCTATTTAATATAATTTAATATATTATTGCAAAGTATCTCTGCATTATATATTTAAATAAAAAGCAATATTTGGAAAAGGCATAACTATAAAAACTCATGCTAAAATAGTATCTTACATTCTCAAGAGTTGCATGTATATATATATATATATATGAATGTATACACAGAAACTCAAGATAAAATTATGCACGAAGAGAATTAAACAGAATTATTACATTACCAAAAAATATTCACCAGTTCACTGATAATTAAGAAAGAGGGGGCTTGCACTTTGCGAGACACAGTTTGTGCTGCATGCAAAGGAGCCCAAAGGACTACTCATGCTCTGGTTGTTTCTGGAAATTGCAGCCCCTTTCCCAAATTCTGATGGCGTACTCACCTGTTACCCCTTAAAAGTTTCTCGCCTCCCTCCCTGAGGGAGAAGGTTCAGTAGAACACAGAGCTTTCCCTTCCTCATTCCTTAATCAATAAATAAAGTTTCCCGCTCTGCTTTGCCGAACCTGCTCCCCCTTCAATTGGTGCAAGCAGCACCAGGCAAGGAAAGGACCCAACTGGGATCCACCCGATCCAGGAGGGGGTCAGTAAGAATTCGAGAAGGATAAGTGTGAGGCAAGGATGTGGTGAGTTTGGGAGTTGAACGATTTAAAACCAAGAAAATGCAACTTTTGAAAACTTTTTTGTTATTATGCTATAAGCTTTAGTTTACTTCTCAACTCTCCATGACTTTTATGCCGTATCCAATACTGTTGATTTGCTCTTCTATCCAGAAATACATCGTCTTTGGTTTCTCTGGTATCAGAGTTTTAAGGCCTCTCTTTCTATTCACTATCTTTACTTCTGTGACTTCCACTGTCCTCTTGACCACAATTAAGGGTCCTTGGACCTCTTCTGAATGCCCCTTTATTGATGATTTCTGCAGCTGAGTCTTATATCTATATTCCAAACCCTGAGATCTCTCTCTGTCTTGATCTACAGTTATCTACTTCACTGGATGCCAAATAACCCACTTGCATGTTCCATCATTATCTCAATTTCTTCACATCAAAAAACAATGTATTGTCTTTTTCACCCAACTTTTTAACTCCACTTGACTTCTGTCAGTAATACCACCACTTTTCCAGTAAATTGAACTTCACATGTGGTCAATCTATAACTACTGTTTCTTTTGTTCCTTAAACCCACACAATGCCAATGTCATTTACATCTGGCCCATCCTCTGTATTTCCTATTTCTACAAACTATTGCAGATCCTATTACAGTACACTTGGATCATGATATACTACTACTCTCCCAATTAAACTATTCACCTCAATTCTGTACTTTCTCTCTTTCCTATATAACAGACATCCTACACACATATAAATGCACGTGCACACACACATATACACACCACAAAGCTTAAATGTCTCCCCATTACATACATAATGCCAATAAAACTATCACCTTGCTATTCAATCTGGTACCCACACATAGACACACCACAAGGCTTGAATGTCTCCCTGTTACATACCTAATGCCAATAAAAATTATCACTTTGCTATTCAATCTGGTACCACCTACCACTCCAACCTACTTCCACTCTCACCTATTTGTTGTTTATTGAGTCTGTGTACAATCCTACATCCACACTTCTGCTCACATCACTTCCTGTCTAGGATGCAGCCACTTTACGTTAGTTTAAATGCTAACTTTCCTTTAAGAACTAAGAACTATTTCCTCCAAAAATTAAGAAGAACTGTCCCTCCCTCTATTTAGATCACATCCATGAACTTCTAGATAACCTATTGCCACTGTCATTGGACACATCAGATAGGATATCAATTATTAATATATATGCCCTCTCATCAAACTGTTCAGTAAAACCCTCAAAAGCAATGATATAGTTTATATATCCTCCTGTCCTCAAAACCAAGCATAATTTTTCATTAGTAAAATTATGCATAAAATGGTTAATAAGAAAAGTTCTTTAGCAAAACAGTCATAAAAAGCAGCAAGAAACTTCCACTGGAGAACAAACTTTAATGCTGGCAAAACAAACAGAATTTTGTTATCTTAGTGTTCATTCTATTGCAGAGGACAAAAAACACCATTCAGTATCTGTCAGCACTTACAAAGATTTTTAAGCCATATAATCATTAACTACTCCAAAATGGGAGGTCAGTGTTTTCCTACTTTCATTGGAAGGTTTAATCACGCAACTCACTTGCTGAAGCAGCAGTGACACTTTGAACTGAACCTTGCAATCTGTGGTAATATAACACCAGCAAAAAGTTCTGACAAGAAAACAAATGAATTACTTGTTATCCACTTTGAACATGTTCTAGGGTCAAAATTTTGGATTTTATTACACAACACAGACATCTCCAACATATGATAGATGTGGTCCCTACGACAAAAGAAGATGCAGACCACTGGACGAAGTAGACACAAAAAAATAAAAATAAAGTGGTCTAAGTATGTTCATAGAGCAATGCATGGTGCTAAGTCAGCCCAGAAGGTGAGTCTAGGAAAGGCTAGATTTGAAGTGTATTTTTTAAGGGTTTCCCTTATAATCTTTAAAATAAAAAGGAGATCCTCTTAAAAGAAAGTATGACTTGTTTATAAAAAAAAACCTGGAAAATACCTGGCAAGAAGAGAAAAGTTAAATTACAGTCTGTCTACAGTTGAGTAATATACATACTTATTATAAATTGTGTTTAAAAAAATACTGATGTGGAGAAAATATTATGGAAAGTTTTTAAAAGGAGGAAAAATCAAATTTATATATGAAATAAGATCAGCTCCATGAGAAAGATACAATTTTGTGTATTAGATAACTATTTTAATTAATATAAAATGCATGGATATAATTACTGTCTAAGCCCCTTCTCTTACGTGATATCTTGTATTCTTAATGACCTTTGTTTGAGTGCCTAAGAGAATGATCTCCATTTATTATAAAAAGTAGTATTAGCTAATGGAAAATATGCAGTATGAAGTCAGATCAAGATATCTCAATTCTTTAACAAACATGATCTAGCAATTCCAACTAGGGGCATAAATATCTCACTTTAAATACTTCGGATTTAAACCTAAATTAAGATATGAAGAAATGAAGCCTCTTTTACTACTCTTCAGTTGTAATTAAATACTACTTGACCTAAACTAGTTTCCTTTCAGGAATAAATAAAATTAAACTCTCTGCATCTTCTCAGGGTCTCTAGGATTTAGTACATTAGAGTTGGAATGGACTTTAGATATTAAGATTTTATTTCCCATCCTAACTCGGAAATCTTATTCCAAACACTTATTAAACTATATCAATCAAATTTGTCAAAGAAATATGACAAAGCATTAATCTATAACATATACAAGGCTCACACAAATTATTAAGGAAACAAGAAAATGCTAAAAGATAAATACAAAAAGGGCATAAACACTTCACAGAGGAATGCATGTATATTTCCAGTTAAAAAATGTTCAGCCACCCACTGGGTCTTCATTGAAATAATTTTCTGCTCCTACCACTACTAGAAAAGCTCCTGTCAACTCTCTGATGATGAACAAGTTGCCCAGTATTTCTCTTTGTGCTATTGTTGTCACACATTTTACTTTTTTTTTTTCATATTTTTCACCTTTTTTTAACTTTTCAAGTTATTTTTATAATAGCTTTATTGAGATATAATTCACTTACCACACAGTTTACCCATTTAAAGTATACAATTTAATAGCTTTTAGTACATTCACAGAGTTGTGTAACCATCATCATAATCAATTTTAGAACACTGCATCAATTCCCCCTCCCCAAAAAAATCCATACCCATTAGTAGTCACTTTCCATTTACCCCAAACTCCCAGATTCAGGCAATCATTAATCTACTTCCTGACTACAGATTTGTCTGTTCTTTTTTCCCAGCTTCACTGCAGTATAATTGAGAGATTATAAAATTATATATGTATTTAAGGTATACAATGTTGTTCTAATATACATATACATCATGAAATGTTACCACAATCGAGCTAATTAAAATACCCATACCCTTACAGTTACCTTTTGTGTGTGTGTGTGTGTGTGTGTGTGTGTGTGTGTGTGTGTGTGAAGAACATTTTAGGTCTACTCTCAGTAAATGTCAATACAGTACTATTAACTATGGTCACCACACTGTACGTATCAGATTTCTAGAACATGTTCACTCTGCATAACTGAAACTTTGTACCCTTTGACAATCATCTCTCCATTTCCCCCACCTCCCAGCCCCTATTTTTGCCTTTCTGTGCCCAGCTTATTTCACTTAGCACAATGTCCTCCAGGTTCATCCATGACATTGCAAATGAGAGAATTGTCTTCATTTTTATGGCTGAATATTCCTGTGTGTGTGTGTGTGTGTGTGTGTGTGTGTGTATGTGTGTGTGTGTACTCCATTTTAGTTATTTACTCATCCACTGATGGACACTTGAGTTGTTTCTGTATCTTGACTATTGTGACTAGTGCTGCGATGAACATGGGAGTGCAAGTATCTTCTCTTCTGATACTGATTTCTGTCCTTTGAATAAATACCCAGAAGTGGGATTGCTGATCATGTGGTAGTTCCATTTTTAATTTTTTGAGGAAATTTCACACTCTTTTCCATGACCGCTGTACCAATTTACAGTCCCAACAACAGTGCACAAGAGTTCCTTTTTCTCCACACTCTCGCCAGCTCTCATTATCTTTCGTCTTTCTGATAACAGCCCTAACAGTGTGAGGTAGGCTCTCACTGTGGTTTTAATTTTCATTTCACTGATGAACAGAGGTGTTGAACACCTTTTCATATACCTATTAGCCATTTGTATGACTTCTTTGAGAAATGTCTATTTGCATCTGTCTTTTTAATTGGATTATTTGTTTTCTCACTATGGATTCACCTATTCCAGACATGTCATATAAACAGAATCACACAATATGTGGTCTTTTGTAACTGCTTTCTTTCATTTTGCACAATGTTTTCAATGTTTTATCCATGTTGCATTTTACTTTTGTATAAATTATAAACCCCACACTACATAGTTTTCATTTAAATAATTACCTTTTAATGACCTTTAAATAAGTAAAAACCATATATTTACCCATGCAGTTACCATTTTTGCAGTTTTGTATTCCTTTGTGTAAATCAATATTTCTGCCTGATACCATTTTCCTTGTCTGAAGGACGTGACTTCCTTTCACATTTCTTACAGTGCAGGTTTGCTGCTGATATATTCTTTCAGCTTTTGTCTGAAGAAGTCTTTTTCACCTTAGTTTTCGAATGCTGATTTCACTGGGTATAGAATTCTAGGTTGAGAGTTGTGTGTTTTTCCCAGTACTTTAAATATGTTGCTCTGCTGTCTTCTCACTCGCATCGTTTCCAAGAAGAAAGCTGTTTACCCTATCTTTGTTCCTCTGAACCTAGTTTGTGTTTTTCTGTCTGCTTTGAAGATTTTCTCCTTGTAACTGGTTTTCAGCAATTTGATTATGATGTGTCTTTGTGTGGTTTCCTTCATATTTCTTCTGCTTGGCTTCATTGGGCTTTTTGGACCTATGGATTTATTTTCTCAAATTTTTTTCTGATTTCTCATCCCACCACCACTCTTCTCCTTAGGGGATTCCACGTACGTCTATATTAGGCCACCTGAAGCTGTCCCACAACTTGCAGCTTTTTTTTTCTCTCTATGCTTCATTTCAGATATTTCACTATCTTTTCTTCTGCACTATCTAATCAGTGTTTCATCTTATCCAGTGTATCCTTCATCATAGATATTGTAGTTATCATTTCTGTAAGTTCAATTTAGCACTTCTGTCTTATCTTCTGTGCCTCTACTTAACTTTCTGAACACATAGAACGTTATAACTATTCTAATGTCCTCTACTAATTCTAACATCTGTGTCAGTTCTGAGTTTGTTTCAATTCATTGTTTATCCTCATTATGGGTTGTATTTTCCTACTTCTTTTCAAAAATGTCTAGTAATGTTTAATTGGATGCCAGGTATTGTGGACTGCACCTTGTTGGGATGTTTCTGTATTCCTATTTATATTCTTGAGTTTTGTTCTAAGACATAGTTATGTGAAAATAGTTTGATCCTCTTGGGTCTTGCTTTTAAGATTTGTGAGGTGGTATCTGAGCAGCATTTAGTCTAGGGTTAATTATTTTCCACTACTGAGGCAAGTGCCTAATGCCCTATGAATCATGAAGTGTTCCAGTCTGGCTGGCAGGAGCAAGCATTCTTCCCAGACCAGTGTAAATGTCAGGTACTGTTCCTTCTAGTTCTCTCAGATTGTTCTTTACCCAGCTTTGGGTCACTTTTCTCACATTCATGTGCTGATCATTCCTCTGTGGAAGACTCAGGGTTGGGCGGGGGGGGGGGCGGCCTTCAGAGCTCTGGGTTTCCCTCTGAGAAGCACTCTCCTCTGTTACTCTGTGCTACAAACTCCAATGGCCTTGGCCTCCCCAGAGTCCACCAGGCCCTGGGGTGGTTCCCACTTCCTGAGATGAAGCTTATAAACTCTCTCAAGAGAGTAAGCTGGGCAAATATTGGGGGCTCTCATCCTTTGTTATCTGTCTCTCAGGGATCAGAATCTTTTGTTGCCAGATAGCTAGCTTATTAAAAGCCATTGTTTCACACGCTTCATTTGTTTTTTACTGTCAGGTGGGAATGTATGCAAGAACGGGTTCATTCAGTAGGCCTGAGTTGCTCAAATCCTGCACATTACCAGAAAAGGACTATTTTCAGAAGTGGCCCTTGACCCACTCCTGGGAACCAAGCTGGGAATGCTCTGATCAGAGTACTTTTATATGCCTAAGGTCTTGGGCCGTGCTACACTAACCTGACTAGATAGTTTAAGCTTACAGTGTGATTAATGATGAACATCTGCTTTTTCTCTGGGGGTCTGGTGCTTGAGTAACTGAGGTCAGCCATGTAGCACTATATGCCTCTGTGACTAAGGCCAAATAAAAACTGTGGACACTAAGGCCTGGGTCAGTGCCCCTGGTTGGCAACACTTCACACATGTGGTTACACATTGTGGTTGGGGGAATTATGCATGTCCCACATAACTCCATTGAGAGAGGACACCTGAATGCTTGTGCCTGGTTTCCTCTGGATTTGACCTATGTTCCTTTTCTCTTTGTTGATTTTAATATATCTTTCATGTAATAAACTGTAATCATGAATATAATAACTTCTGAGTTCTGTGAATACTTCTAGTGAATCAATGAGTCTGAGAGTGGTCTTGGGCACCCCTGACACAAAATGTAAACTCATTCCCTTTTACTCCACCTTGAGCAGAAGTGGAAGTAGAGACAAGAGTACCATATTTTAACAGTCACTCTCTCCCACACAACTTAACTTTCTAAAGCATCTTGACAAAAAAACATAGAAAAATTCTCTAAATGGCAACAAAGTGATTTCTCCACTCATATATTCAAGTGTCAGCCAGTAAGATGTATTTAGAAGTGTGGGTCTTTTAGGAAGTCTCATTAAAGGGAGGGGTGCACCCTTCTTTTCCCCTTCCTCCATCCTTTTGGAGCTCTAACTTCCAAACTGAACAATGAGGTGGACTTGAGGATATCAGAGTGTAAAGACAGAAGCCTGCTGACAAGAAAAAGGTGCTGCATGCCCTCTACTATGTATCTCTGGGATGCTTTACATGAGGAAGAAATATATCACTGTCTTGTTTAAGACACTTTTATTAATTTTTTCTATAATATGGCTCATAAACTGGTTCTTACAGTGCCCGAGGTGATTCTGGTCGCCAACTAGGTATGGGAAGCACTGATAGTCCCATCAACAAGCAAACTATTTGGAGCCAGAATATATATAAACATCAAAATGAAAGCATTTGGCTTACATACTTAAAAGAAAAATGGGAAATCACATCAGCACAAGTTAGTATTTTTCTTGAAACCCATCACCATGTCAAAAATCCTAAACCAAAAATTACTCATTTCAAAAAATGATCAATGGAAACTTTGTTGTGCCAGCACAGAAAAAAAAAAAAGATTCATTTTAATCTCCATTGATTGACTGCTAATAGGTTTCTCCATTTTAACTGACATGAATTTTTTACAATATGGCACGATGATGTAAATAAAAATTTACCCAATGTTCATTCGTACACTGTTTTCTGGAAACCTTCCATAACCATCCTTTGCACACTCCTTGCCTTCAATCCACTCGAACCAAGCTATGTTAAACCCAACTTACCAGGCTGTGGTAGATTATACACTCTGTGCTCCCAAGATACACTATCTCTATCAATATTTTTGGACTTAATTTCAGGATTTATTCTCAGCCTAATATATATTTCAAACAAGAAGACAGCTTAACTCCTCTTTCTCAAAACTGTATAACATTTCTTCTTTGTAGAAATACTTAGGCACATTTTTCTAATGTTCTTACATTGGACAACTGTTTATAATAGCTGATGTTAAATCGGAGCTTCCGTACACAAGGCACCATTCTAAGAGTTTTTCAAGTTGATCCTGTGATGCCATTACTATTATTATTGCCAGTTTATAGATGAGGAAACAAAATCACAAGGAGGTGAAGTAACTTGCCCAGAAAGTGGCAGAGTGTCTTCAGATTCTATACTGTTAATCACTACTCTACTTCCTCCATGGGCAGCAATAATATTAGCTTTATATTTACTTTTAATGTATGTAACTCAAATATTGCAGTATATTCACTGTAAATAATGAAATGAGTTTTGTATTAGGACATATAACAATGTAAATGAGACATGAATAAGTCAGACTTAAAGAAAAATCTATTATCTCTCTGTTAGCCACAGCACCTAACAAACTAACTGGTATACATTGATTACCTGTTTCGAGGTTAAAATGAAAAGAAAGAGGCAAATCTTAGAAATATTGTTAAGGAAACTCTGGAAGGAGGTGATGACAATGAATGCAAGCTGTAAGAGACAGAAAAATAAGTGTATCTCCCATGTCAAGAATTTGTGATTATAAGAGAAAGGGTAAACACAGAAAATAAAAATTGAGATACAGAACTGGCTTAGGAAAAAGTGTTCAATTCTTTTTGACACATCACTTGAGTACTGGTGTTATCTTACAAATGACACATAGACTAAAAAAACTGACAGTGAAATACAGCATGTTACCAGTGCCTTTCAATTGTTGAATTTGAATTAAGTCCAGACATCTTATCTGAAAAGCTAAGATCTTTCCTTAATTGTGAAGAAATCACAGATGCTCTGGTACCAAAAATACAATTTACAACTTAGAAATGCCTAGTAACACTACTTCCATTATAATAGAAATTATATGCTTAACACTTTCAGTTTATAAAATTTTTTTCATATATTATTAGATCATGTGTTCCAATTGAAATCTACACTGTAAAAAAAAAAGTCTTCTTATGTGCCTGTCTGCCCAACGAGACTTGAGCATATCAACTATAATGAATGGCTACGACTCATCTCAGTATCTTCAGTACCTTGTATAGGTATAACATAAATGAGGCTCACAATGAATTGAATTGCACCTCCTTAGAGTGTTAGAGCTGTAAGGGACCTCCATTTACAGATGAACCTAGGAAGGTGAAAGGAAAACCCAAGTTAAAGGCAGTCAAGATTAGGACCAGGTCTCCTGATTCCATTACTTTACCATATTCATATAAAAATATTACTACAAAGAAGGTACAAAATATTTTGAGTTATCCACTATTTTACATTGCCTCTGACCACACTTCTGACTGGAAGTATATATAAAAGCAGAAATGGAGCAACAATCAAGAGATGTATAAATAATCAGACCAGGGAGAGGCATAATAGGTCAGAAGTTCAGTGTTTCAGATTTTTTGGATAAAACTAGGCTTCTTTTGTTTCCACAGGAAAGATCACATGATCCCCATATTTAAAATAATTCTTTAAGCATTAAAAGTTTTCCATTGCCACTGAAATACTATTCTTCTCAAGATGAGTAAATTATCACTGTCACTTTCAATACAAAGCTTCTTGCACTTCAGCTGTCATTTTACAGATTCATAACTGAAAATAAATTTTAAGCAGAGTTACATTGCTGTGTAATGAGTAACAATTTTATCAAATTGGTAGCATTCAGCTTCTAGTGAGATTTATTTTAGTCATAGAATATTTAGTAAAAAGAGCATACAAACAGAACCATTTACCTTTTAAGACTTTTCTAAAATGGGGCATACTACTAGGAAACAATCAGCTATTACTCTCTATTTCAATCTAAATAACGGTAGTAACTTCCAGGTGTTTGATAAAAGGCAATTCCATCACTGTATAGGTCCACATAGTTTCTATAAGCCTTCCTGGCATTTAAACTTATTCAAAGGTATAAACATTTTCCTCAAAAATGATGGATATTAACTTGTAATTAAGGTTATTATGTTGGCATAGAGGAGGATTTGACTTAATGGAAGACTCTCTGTGATGGAAATTAACAAGATTGCTACATAATTACATAACAGAATTAATTGTGAGCAACATTTGTGCTATTTACACACTTGTTAAGATTTAAGGAAGCAAAGGCTGGATGATTAATACATCTCGTAGTATTTACTACGAAGTGAAATAAAAACTTGAAGTACTAGAAATGATCTGTTTAACGTTATCAGAGAATGAGATATCTCAGACTTCTTTTGCTTTTTTTTTTTTTTACATTGAACATAATAACTTTTTATTGGAAAAGGTAAGAAAATGTTAAATACAATGAAGTTTAACCCTCCTAAAAATACAGGTTATGGAACTGAAGCATTTGATAACTTTTAAGTATACAAAAAAATGGTGTTTCTCACATTCATGAATCAGCTCCAAAGTAGAGCTTCTGCCATAACCAGAATCTTGAAATAGGCAAAACATACTAGACTAGCAAAGCAATATCTAATATGAGCAAGGCTGTAGAAATGTCCCGTGTTATTACATTAATTCTATTATTAACATAGCAATATCTTTAGGTTCACTAATATCTTTCTAAAATTATTCCTTGGAAAACTTTTCTTGGAACTATCTTACATTTCACTGTTTTTCACTTTCCAGCCCACTATTTGGTAATTTAAATTAGTTTCAACTGTACTAGAGGAACCCAGAGATCCAAATATTTAATGTTTTAAAATCTTAACCTTTAGGTGGTCTTTTAAAAAACTGTACTTTTCCAAAACTGCTAGGCAAATAGCCAAAGATAAAAAGAAAAATGTCCAAAAATGTGATAGATGAATCATACTATGGGTAAATTAAAAGCAGGAACAGCTAAAAGTGTTGCCTCTAGAAAAGGAATGGAGAAAGATGGAGAGAGCTGCAGAGAAGTCAGTGTTGTCGGAGCTGGACCCAGCTCCAGCGGGTACTGGAGAGCCTACAGTTAACATTTTTTCCCAACTTCATGTTTTTAGGGTGTAAAACCTGCTGTGGAGGATGTATCTACCGCCTGGTAATCAGCAAACACTACAAATCATGGCTTCCCTGCTCCCCGTCCCCCTTTCTCCACTCCCAATCAGTTGTTTACCAGCCTATCACTGGGAGGAATAATAAAGAGCACCACTGATTTCCTTAAAAGCTTTTCTTTATTTTTTATTTTTATTTTGTCCATTTGTTACACTAATTAAATTACATTTAAAGATGCCTTTAGACTCCCAACAATGGCGGCTCCGAGCCCGAGCGGCGGCGGCGGCTCCGGGGGCGGCAGCGGCACCCCGGGCCCCGTGGGGTCCCCGGCGCCCGGCCACCCGGCCGTCAGCAGCATGCAGGAGAGAGACTGAGAACACACAGCATTGAATCGTCAGGAAAACTGAAGATCTCTCCTGAGCAGCACTGGGATTTCACTGCAGAGGACTTGAAAGACCTTGGAGAAATTGGACGAGGAGCTTATGGTTCTGTCAACAAAATGGTCCACAAACCAAGTGGGCAAATAATGGCGGTTAAAAGAATTCGGTCAACAGTGGATGAAAAAGAGCAAAAACAACTTCTCATGGATTTGGATGTAGTGATGCGAAGTAGTGATTGCCCGTACATTGTTCAGTTTTATGGTGCACTCTTCAGAGAGGGTGACTGTTGGATCTGTATGGAACTCATGTCTACCTCGTTTGATAAGTTTTACAAATATGTATATAGTGTATTAGATGATGTTATTCCAGAAGAAATTTTAGGCAAAATCACTTTAGCAACTGTGAAAGCACTAAACCACTTAAAAGAAAACTTGAAAATCATTCACAGAGATATCAAACCTTCCAATATTCTTCTGGATAGAAGTGGAAATATTAAACTCTGCGACTTTGGCATCAGTGGACAGCTTGTGGACTCCATTGCCAAGACAAGAGATGCTGGATGCAGGCCATACATGGCACCTGAAAGAATAGACCCAAGTGCGTCACGACAAGGATATGACGTCCGCTCTGATGTCTGGAGTTTGGGGATCACATTGTACGAATTGGCCACAGGCCGATTTCCTTATCCAAAGTGGAATAGTGTGTTTGATCAACTAACACAAGTTGTGAAAGGAGACCCACCACAGTTGAGTAATTCTGAGGAAAGGGAATTTTCCCCAAGTTTCATCAACTTTGTCAACTTGTGCCTTACCAAGGATGAATCCAAAAGGCCAAAGTATAAAGAACTTCTGAAACATCCCTTTATTTTGATGTATGAAGAGCGCGCTGTCGAGGTCGCATGCTATGTTTGTAAAATCCTGGATCAAATGCCAGCTACTCCCAGCTCTCCCATGTATGTCGACTGACATCGCTGCTACGTCAGACTCTAGGCAAAAGGGCTGAGAGGAAGCAAGACGTAAAGAATCTTCATCCCGTACCACAGTGTTTTTATTGCTCGCCCAGACACCATGTGCAATAAGATTGGTGTTCGTTTCCATCATGTCTGTATACTCTCGTCACCTAGAACGTGCATCCCTGTAATACCTGAGCGATCACGCAGTGTTAGTGCCGGTCAGAGAGACCTCATCCTGCTCTTTCGTGATGGACGTATTCATGAAATGTGGAAGTTAGTATGATCAATTTGTTGACCGTGATTAGATCACATCTTAAATTCATTTCTAGACTCGAAACCTGGAGACGCAGCTACTGGAATGGTGTTTTGTCAGACTTCCAAATACTGGAAGGATGCGGTGATGGATGCGCTGTGTCTGAACACAGACTCGGGCTGGAGTGAGAAGAGCGGGCACAGCCAACGAGACGCATTGCCTTCTGGAGCTGGGAGACGGAGGAGGGATTTACTGTCTTCACCAAGTGCAATAGACTTACTGATGTGACATTCTGTTGCTTTACAGCCACCATCGATGTCTGGGGATGGATGTACTTAGCCAACTTCCTTCCCTGTTTGAGATATCATGTTAAATCAGAGGGAATTTATCTTTACCAAAAACCACGTTGCGTTCAGAGAGGTGAACATTAAAAGATTGAGACAGGACAGAACGTGTTCTTTTCTCCTTCCCCAGCCCTCTGCTCTTCACTGGGGAGACTCAGGAGTCTGCCATTTGTCAGAGAAGGTGCTGATCCTAAGAATTTCATTCTCAGAATTCGGTGTGCTGCCAACTGGATGTTCCACCTGCCACAGACCACCTGGACTGGAAGAAGAAAAAAGTACGGAGGGCAAAGTTTACAGCTGTTTTTAATCCTAGAATCTTACGGAACAACTTGTAGCAGCTGTATATTTCCCCTTGGTCCCAAGCCTGATACTTCAGCCATCATAACTCACTAACAGGGAGAAGTAGCTGGTAGCAATGTGCCTTGATTGATTAGATAAAGATTTCTTCTAGGCAGCAAAAGACCAAATCTCAGTTGTTCGACATCACTGGCCCAGGTCTTCAGCTTCTGCATCTCTTTACCCACCTGTGTGTGGTCTATGGCCACTATGTGACTTTTGCTTAATCCAATATTTCGCCTTTTTCTCTTGTATCAGAAACATTTATAATTACCAAGGATGTTCCTTACCAAGGATTTTTAGCCCCCAGTCTCTCACATGCTCTACTGTTTAAAAGGCTGAGAAGCGTGGGGCCCAGCTGATGTGGTAGATAATGAAGGAGCATCTTTTCTAGAGAAAACCGCTTGACCAGAGGAGGATGGGAAACGGCAGTCTCTTAGGTGAGATCATCACCTGCGAGAATCTCTAGCAGGTCACCACCATTTCTTGGAATTGGGAGTCTACAAAAACACAAAAACCAAAAAATCCCCGAAGAACCCCAGAATAGTTCTAAGAGGCCATTTAAATCTGCCATCTTCTGCTGTCCTTCCTCCCTTACCCATGGGCCGGGTCTCCGTGGTTTCACTCTGGCCTCCCTGGCCCCGAGCGTTTGTGTGACAGTCGGTCAGGCAGCACTGTGAGTGGCTCACGCACACTGGAGTAGAAAGCTGCCATGGTCTGAGACGCAGATGGGGCTGCGACAGAACCAAACAGTGGTAGGTGTTGCTGTGTCTCCTCCCAGGTGACGGTCACAAACACTTCTCAACAATAAAGGGAGAATGGTGCTGTTTACAGTTACATCCCTGTAAATTTCAGAATTCACCCGTGGTTTATCGCTTTGGTCCACTTGCCTGGTTTTCCTGTTTTCTCCCCCATGGCACCTGAAGCCCAGGCTTCCCAGTGCTCTACAGGAGGCCCTGCAGTGTCTGCCTCTGACCACACCAAGCCATCACCCTCCACCGTTCCCGGGGACTCCAGAGGAATCTGCATCTCTGCTGTCAGCCTCCTGTGTGGCTCAGCATAGGGTCACTTTGCCATATACCAATGGAGAGAGAAGCAATTCTGACTGTCCAGGAGCTAATCTGACCGTTCTGTTGTGTGGATGACCACATAAAAAGGCAATTTTAGTGTATTAATCATAGATTATTATAAACTATAAACTTAAGGGCAAGGAGTTTATTACAATGTATCTTTATTAAAACAAAAGGGTGTATAGTGTTCACAAACTGTGAAAATAGTATAAGAACTGTACATTGTGAGCTCTGGTTATTTTTCTCTTGTACCATAGAAAAATGTATAAAAATTATCAAAAAGCTAATGTGCAGGGATATTGCCTTATTTGTCTGTAAAAATGGAGCTCAGTAACATAACTGCTTCTTGGAGCTTGGAATATTTTATCCTGTATTCTTGTTTGAATTCTTCCTCTATTTAAGATATATACATGGAATCGAAGTGTTTATGTAATAGTTCTATCCTTTTGCCTGCAGGTCAGTTGTAATAAATCTAGGATGTGATGATGACTTTGTAATTTGATTTTCTGAAGTCAGACCCTGAGAGGGTCAGTTCCATTGGAATTATCCAGTTCCAAGTCAATTCCATTAAATTATCTGTGCATTTCACATGGGGGAAAATTCAAAAAAAAAAAAAAAAAAAAAAAAAAAAAAAAAAAAAAAAAAAAAAGATGCCTTTATTAAAACAATGGGATAATTCAGAGATTATTCCACAGGATTCACTGGGCAGCAAGGTAATCATAACATTTCAGTGACAGTACCTTAATAACATGGAAAGAACTCAAAGTTCCATATTAATCCAAAGTAGTTCCCATGGATATTAAAAGGCACTGGTGAGCTTGAGTAATAGCATGAGCATTTGCATAACTAATCAATGTAATTTACTATCCCCAGAAAAGTTGACTCAAAGAATAAAAGTTATCAAACCCAAAGGTTATATTTTTAAACCATAGGTTAATATGGAGGTATACTATTTCAAAATTGAGAAATGAAATATTTACATAGACTCCTGATTTATTTCATTTTCAGATTAACAGAACTAGACAAATTGCTTTGTTTTGAACATTGTAGAGCAAATTACAATTACACAATATGCAACTCTAAGTATTTGCCATTGTAGCATAATTAATTCAAAATTGTATTAGTACTAAAGATGCAAAAGAGACAATGGTTAGGCTTATATAAATTAACCACAGATCATAGCCTTGTAATGATTTTTTTCTAATTCTCAAATATGAACTGATTGTCTTGACAGTGGCATCATCACTGTTATAAAGTAGAATTGCAAAAGAATAATGTCCTTCAGTCAAGGGATCCAGTGAATGTTTTATAACAAATGTCTAAATGTATAGAAACTAAAGAAAAAAATATATATATACATATAGAATCCCAAAGCCAATTCCAGTTCTGCAGTCCATTTTGCCTATTTTTCCTAATTTCTCCAACAATTAAAGACTGTGTCCTGGGCTTCCCTGGTGGTGCAGTGGTTGAGAGTCCGCCTGCCGATGCAGGGGACATGGGTTCGTGCCCCGGGCCGGGAGGATCCCACATGCTGCGGAGCGGCTAGGCCCGTGAGCCATGGCTGCTGAGCCTGCGCGCCCGGAACCTGTGCTCCGCAACGGGAGAGGCCACAACAGTGAGAGGCCCGCGTACCAAAAAGAAAAAAAAAAAAAAAAAAGACTGTGTCCTGTCAGAGATCAACATAGCCTGGCAAAGGGCAAAACTGGTCAGTTGACACCATGTTGAGTAGTGATTGATGAAACCTCATCAGCTCCCCTCCACTGCAACCATCTGGCCTGTGGATTAGAAGCCATTCATACCTTGTTTCATTTACACATGTGAAGGACTCCTTGAAGAACTGAATATAAAACATCTTATTGAGAAATTTTGTGAATGCATACAGTGGGAAAAAACGAGGTAACGTTTGAAGGACTTCCCACTCCTGTACTTCTTTTACTCCTCATTTTCATGTCATGTATTTTAATGTCTGAATAAAGAGCAATGTAAAACTGGGCTCGTATTCATAGATTTTAGTTTCCAGTTCACTACTGACTTTAGTCAAACCATTTAACCTTTCTACGCCCTTGGTTTTATCATTTCTGAAACTAATATATCTTTGTAAGGCTGGAAACATGTTTTTAAGTAAGGCAGGGAGGAAAAAAGTGCTGTGAGTACACAGACCCACATTCACCCTTCTTAACTCTAACACTGCCAGCTCCTGTACTTACACCTGTCTTACACTTGACCCATTTAAGCCAGGAGAGCCCTCCTCTACCTGTCCCTAGAAACAGACACCTAACTCATTTTTGGTCCCTGAATTACAGGAGATTGGAGTGAAGGTGGGAGAAGATTATAACACAACTTACATGTATCTCTTTATTATCATTTATTTAATAAAATGAAAATAGTGTAAAGCTAAATCACCAAGCTGCATGAATGTGGATTTATAACATGCATACTTTAATTCTAACACCATAATTCTGAACCATCACACCCAAGCACTTTTCACCTTCTGTCCTGATTTATACTTATTTGTCAATTTGCTTCAAATTCCATTCTGATGTCATAAGCTCATTGAGAGGAGACGCATTTATCTTTTTAGCCAGTTCCCACATGGTACTTAATGTAGAGCTTAGGATATAGCAGATACTTAACAATTACTTATAAAACTGAATGAAGGTATATACCTTGTTGGTAACTTTAGCTTTGGAAAAATACATATTTAATTTTTAGTGTAGATTTTAGAATGTATCTACTTGGTTCTTTATCATATTTGATAATAAACATATTTTCCCCTCATACAACGACTGTACATGTCTGTAAGTTAAAGAACTTCATGATAATATCAGCTTCCAGATGCATTTGTTCTTAATTCATTTGTTCCAATCAATAATAGTATGAGGCAGACAAGACAATGACCATGATCTCCATTTTATAGATAAAGAAATTAGCTTAATTTGACAAATCTATACAGTGGCAGAACTAGGACTTTAACAGCATATTTAGGGTTCTCTAAAATATATTATGATATTTAACCCTAATTACTTCCTTAAACTATGGATGTGAATTTAATAAAGATCTTCTCTTTTACAAACTTTAGCTATCTCTACTTCCAAAATCTCATCCTTCCTTCCCTTGCTTCCTTCCACAAATATCCCAGCTTTTTTGCAATTCATATTAAAATCTGTATTCATTTGCTAGGGTTGCCATTAAAAAATACCACAAACTGGGTGGCTTAAAACAACAGGCTCACAGTTCTAAGGCCTCTAAGTCTGAAATTAAAGTGTCAACTGGCCATATTTCCTCTGAAACCTGTAGGTTGTCTCTTGGACACTCTGGTGTTTGCAGACAATCCTCTGCATTCCTAGGCTTGTAGATGCATCACTCCAATCCCGGCCTCCGCAGTCATATGGCCATCTTTCCTCATGTATCTTCACATCATCTTTCCTCTGTATTTTCCTCCTTATAACTCTGCGTTCCTGTCATCTACCAACACCTTGGTCACCACACCACCCTCTGCCCAAATTCAGTGAAAATTTAACATCGAGTTTTCTTTCCATACCCTCCATTCTTTTCAGCAGTCCAGTGACTTCAACAGCCACTTAGATCATCCAGCATCTGCCTCTTACTCAACAGTCTCACCAACAATTTTTTTTTCTTCCACATCACTTCAGCCACCATCTCCCTTAGCCTTGTTATTAATTATTGCACCACCTCCAAAAGCTTTATTTCAAACACACCACTCTAATCTTCACCTCTCATACTCTTCCCTCTTACAAAAATTCTTTGACCTTACTGAGACTGCCAATCCACTGAGTGCACCCCTGGTATTCTGACTTCCCTCATCTTCAAAACACCCTTAACTTCCTTCCCCTCTCTCACATCAACTTCATTGCCCAGGTAAATCTGAACCCAATTAAGCCCTTTAACTACTTTCTCTAGCTACCCAAGCAGCTAAAAGTGGCTGGAGAATTCCCAATTATGTTCACTGTTCTCATGTTAAATTTTTGACAAATTTCAAATGGAAAACAAACACTGCCTAACAATCCTACTGTACTTTCTTATTGTTTTCATTCTCCCACTTTGCAGAAAATCTATTCATACTTTCATCTGTTCTTCAAATCTATATTCCATTTTCCTCTTAGCCTCAGTTAACGATATTGCCTCATACGCTTATTGAGAAAATAAAAACCATCAGATGGGAACTCCCTCAATTTCCCACCACCCAATATACCACCTTTCTACTTTTTCTACTCTAATGCTTATATTATCAATCCTATTCCCTCTCACCAAAAGAATCCTTTCATACATGTAATTATCCCTCCTATGTATTCAACACTGGTGTCTCTTTCCACTGGATCTCTTCCATTAACATGTGTATATGCTCTTTTATCCCCTTCCAGCTACTTCCCCATTTCCATGTTCCTCTTTACAGCAGAATTTTTCCCCAGAGTTTTCACTTGTCATACTATCACTTCCTTATATTCTGTTCTCTTCTCAGTCCACTCTTATGGGCTCCTTTCTCCAAGCTAGCTATTGTCAAGCTCACAATTTCTCCATGTTAACAAACTAAAGAATCTTTATGCCCTCATCTTACCCTCTCAACAGCAATAAAGACAGCTGACTTTAACACATCCTTCCTCTTTCCCTGGTCTCTGTGATACCAGACTCCTCAGCCCCTTGTCTAGCTCCACTGTCTCTAAGTGGTTTTAGCCCCATAATTCTCCAATACCCATCTCCACTAGGACTGCTTCACTGATCTTCAGATGCTTATTTCCAGCTGCCTATCTGATATCTTCACTTTGGTATCAAATAGGGATTTCAAACTTAATGCCATTACATACAACACCTGTATCTCCCTCACACCGGTTACTTCTTTTTGCTCTTCAAACTAAGTTCTAGCCTACCTCTTTGATTTGCTTTCTTTTTTAACTCAAAAGCCATGGCAGACTTCTGGTCTTTCAGGTTTGAATTCAAAAGTCACCTCCATAAGGAAGCCTGCTCTGACTGCTACATATAAAGAAGGCTCTACTAGTCATTCTGCATCATTTTACTCTGGTTTACTTTTACCAAAACTCGTCATACTGTCTAAAACTAACCACACATTTTAAAGTTTTTTTACTGTCTATTACTCGCCTACTGTAGTGCAATTTTATTGAAAGCAGAAATCTTTTTGGTCTTGTTTGCAGATGTGTTTCTGAAATCTAGACAAGTGCCTAGCACACAGTAAGAAATTTATAAATATTTTTAAAGGGACAAAACAAAAAAAGTAGATTTCTGTGTTTTTAAAATATCAAAACACCGTATTTTCAGAGATACAAAGTCCACTGGAGTCAAAACAATAATTAGTAGCCATTATTAATTTTTTTTTTCTTTTTTTGCGGTACGCGGGCCTCTCACTGTTGTGGCCTCTCCCGTTGCGGAGCACAGGCTCCGGACGCGCAGGCTCAGCGGCCATGGCTCACGGGCCCAGCCGCTCCACGGCATGTGGGATCTTCCCGGACCGGGGCACGAACCCGTGTCCCCTGGATCGGCAGGCGGACTCTCAACCACTGCGCCACCAGGGAAGCCCCCATTATTAATATTTTAACAGCTGACATTAATTACACAGTTGCTACACGTTAGAACTATTAAAAATATGTAGTACTGAATATGCACTATTTCCTTCAACCATACAACAATCTTATGATATAGGTACTATTACTGCCCCGATTTTTCAGGCAAGGAAACAAACAAAAAAAGTTATTTGCTAAGGTCAAAAACTAGTAAGTGGCAGAGCTAGGATACAAACACTAGCGCTCTCATTCCAGAGCCTATACTCTTAATCACTAATCCATGCTACCCTTTCATTACAATTAAAATAAATAATAATGATCCATTACATATTACCAATAAATATTTTAATAGGTTCAGTCTACTGATCTATTGCCATTTCTGAATTTATCTGAGGGTAGTTTTAGTGGATGGTATGTTTCCAAAATAGCATTAGTTTTGTTCTGATTTTGTAATTCATTAGCACTTAATTTTCTTAAAATCGGTGATATTTCTACTATTCTTATTTATATTTCTTATTTTCTCTTATTATTACATTAAAATTCTGTTAATATAATTTGTTTAAAAGAAAATGCAAACTATTTTAAAATGTGGAAAAATGTTCAAACTTACAATATTCAAATAAATGCAAATTAAATCAGACAGTTTTTATCAAATTGTTTATTTAAAAATTAAAAATCAATATTAACCTTCAAGGGTATCATTTCATACACATTCATACACTGATAGCAGCCATATGAATTTGTACAACTCAAAAATATTTCAAATCCTTAAAATAGTCATACCTGCAATGGATAATTTCTCTTCTAGAATCCTTTCATGATAATGTGATCTTAAACATGTATAAAAATATTTTAAAGTTTTGTTTATTACTGTCTAGCTTTGGCGTGAAGGGGTGTTGGGCAGTAATATTCATGAACATATGAGAATTTTCTTCTACAAATGTTTTTATCTCTTTCAAAAAATATAGAGGCTTAAGCATACCAATGTTCAGAGTTCAGGTTGCAAGCAAATTTTAGCTTTAAAATGAAGCATGAATCAAAGTTATTTGGGGTCTTCCCTAGTGGTCCAGTGGTTAAGACTCCATGCTTCCAACGCAGGGGTACAGGCTGGATCTCTGGTCGGGGAATTAAGATCCCATATGCCACGAGGCACAGCCAAAAGATTAAAATTTGAAAAATAAAGAAAAGAAAATGTTTTTTTAAAAGTTATTTTGGTTAACACATCTAAGACAAAAAAAAAGTTTTGCTTTATTAAATTTGTCATGTGAGAAAACTGTGCTGAGGCAAAAGTAGTTACACTAACTGCCCCTTTCCTCTTCCTAAGTACTATGAGGAAAAGAAAAAGGAAAAAATTGCAAACATACATGTGCTTGTGTGTACACAAAAACACACACACACACAACTCATTCTTCTGATGTAAAGACCTAAAGTGAAAGAATCCTTTGAGAATCTGACCTGACAAGAGTGATTTTTAAAGGTGGGGCTGCAATGTAAAAGTTTCCATCCTTGGTCACATGTTGGGACATCTGCAGTTGGTGTTACATTTATTCATTTGCAATCACATCCTGAGATTTATTCATTCAAGATAACAACTTGAATCCCAACCTTACTCATCCTGTTCTCCCAGGGCAGAAAAAATAAGGAACCATCATCAGGCAGTAAAGCCACAATCTAGAAATAAGCATCAGATCAGGACTGAATACAAATCAAGTCATATCCACATCAAAGGAAAGGACATCCAGACGCCTGAGTGTTCCATAGCCTTGTGTCAGTGGTGGGAGGATGAGGCAAATGGGTGATTGGTTCCAATTCCATTTGTCCTTTCTTTGTACCCAATAATGAGACACTTTTCCATCTAAAAAATACTTTTTAAAAATGCTTAATTCAGTTGAATCATTGTAGGTTAGAAGGGCAGAACTGAAATGCACTACAAATCATTAAAGCCACCCTCTCAAGTATATTTACAACATTTTAAGAATTTTGTTGAAGCATTATTTTTAATAACCACACTAAAAACAAATGTCTGATAATAAATGTTTTCAATAAACTTTGGTATCTCCACTCCCAGAGAATCATGCTGCCTTTTAAATAGTAAGAATGTAGGGAAATACTTCTGACAGGATAAAAAAGGAAATATAAAATCATATATGATTCCTTCTCTTTTTTTTGCATGTATGTATTATAGATTTTTGGTCTGTGGTTAATATGAGGTTTATATATAGCAATATATATATATATGTGTGTGTATATATATATATATGTTTTAAGTTGCTGATCTCTTAATTTCAAATGCATTTTAACGACCCTGCATTTTTACTCCCCACCCCCTCACTACTACTGTTTTTGAGATCCTATTTTACATCTTTTTGTTTTGTGTAGCCTATTGCAGATATAGATGATTTTACTACTTTTGTCTTTTAACCTTCTTACTAGCTTTGTATGTGGTGGACTTGCCTTCCCCAATGAGCTTTTTCCTTTCATAATTTTCATGTTTCTAATTTTGGCCTTTTCTTATTCCCTTAGAGAACTCTCTTTTACGTTTCTTGTAAAGCTGGTTTGGTGGTGCTGAACTCTTTTTCCTTTGCTTGTCTGTAAAAACTTTTGATTTCTCCATCAAATCTGAATGAAAGCCTTGCTGGGTAGAGTATTCTTGGTTGTAGGTTTTCCCCTTCATCACTTTAAATATATTATGCCTGCAGAGTTTCTGCAGAAAAGTTAGTTGATAGCCTATGGGAGTTCCCTTCTACATAACTCGTTGCTCTTCCCTCGTTGCTTTTAATATTCTCTATCTTTAATTTTTGCCATTTTAATTACAGTGTGTCTTCATGTGTTCCTCTTTGGGTTGATCCTATTTGGGACTCTGTGATTCCTGGACCTGGATGTCTGTTTACTTTCCCAGGCTAGGGAAGTTTTCACCTATGATACCTTCAAACATGTTCTCTTCCCTTTCTCTCTTCTTCCGGGACCACTAAAATGGGAGTATCAGTGAGCTTGATGTTGTCCTAGAGGTCTCTTAAACTATCCTCATTTCTTTTCATTCTTTTTTCTTTTTTCTGTTCAGCTTCAGTGATTTCCACTACTCTGTCTTCCAGCTCACTGATTTGTTCCTCTGTATCATTTCATTTACTGTTGATTCCTTCTAGTGTATTTTTCATTTCAATTATTGTATTCTTCACCTCTATTTTGTTCCTCTTTATATTTTCTAACTCTTTGTTATAAACTTCTGACTTCTCACTTTGTTCATCCATTCTTCTCTCAGGTTCTTTGATCATCTTCACAATCATTACTTTGAACTCTTTATCTGGAAGACTATCTGTTCACTTAAGTTTTTCTTCTGGGGTTTTACGTTGCTCCTTTGTTTGGAACATGTTCCTCTGTCGCCTCACTTTGCCTAAGTTGCTGTATTTATTTCTATGTATCTGGTAGGTTGGTTATGTTTCCTAACCTGGGAAAAGTGGCCTTCTGTAGGAGATGCCTTATGCATCCCAGCAGTATACTCCCCTCTGATCACCAGAGCTATATGCATTAGTGGTGCCTCTATGAAGGCTGCATGGGTACTTCTGTTGTGGCAGGCTGACTACTGTGGATGGCCTGGTAGGCGTGGCCAGCCCTTCGCCCAGTTGGTTGCCAGGCCTTGCCTTGTGCAGAGGCTGCTGGCTACTGGTTGGCAGCACTGGGTCACAAGATAGCTGGCTGTGGAACCACAGGGGGTCCTGGGACTAGTACTGGCTCGGTAGGCAGAGCTGGGCTCTGGAATGGGTGGACGAAGCACTAAGGTTCCTGGATCTAGTGTCGGTCTGCTAGTTTGTGGTGCCAGTTCTGACACAGCAGGCTGTGGGTTTCTGGGTGTCCCAGACCTGGTGCTGGTGTGCTGGTGAGTGAAGCTGGAAATCAGGGCAGCTGGCTGAGGAGATATCTCAGAACTGATATTGGCCTGCTGGTGGGTGGGGCCAGGATTGGCAGGGCCTGAGGCTTGTGCTGGACACTGGCAGGTGGGTCCAGGGCCCCAGGGTGTCCCAAGGCTTGTGTTAACCCACTGGTGAGTGGCCAGCCCTGGGGTGGCTGGCTGAGGGGCCCAAGGTTTCTCGGAGCTGGTGTTAGCCTGCTGGTAGGAGGGCTCAGGGCCCACTGGGTCCCAGTGCTGGTGGTGGCCTGCTGGTAAGTGAGCTGGGTCCTGCCACAGCAGGCTGTCAGGTGCAACTGACCTGGGACTGGTGTCCACATACTGGTGGGTGGGGTGGGACCCAGGGGGTTCTGAAACTAGTACGTGTCCAGTAAAGAGCTGGGAAAGAGCTGGGTCCTTGAGTCTCTGGTTGAAGGGCGCTGGGGTGTCCCACTTCTAGTGCCTGCTCCCTGGTGTGTGGCATCAAGTCTTAGGCCCTCTGATGGACAGGGCCATGCCCAGGAGAGGCTGTGGGTTCAGGGGGTCTTAAGGCAGCCTGCTTGCTGGTGGGTGGGGCCACGCACGCACGTGTGTGTGTGCGTGCGTGCATGTGTATAATGGAATATTACTCAGCCAAAACAGAGAATGAAATTTTGCCAATTTTTCCATTTGCAATGACATGGATGGACCTTGAGGGTACCATGCTTAGTGAAATAAGTCAGAGAAAGACAAGTACTGTATGTTATCACTTACATGTGGAATCAAAAATAAAACACAGCAAATGAATGAAAATAACAAAAAAAGAAACATACTCACTGATACAGAGAACTAGTGGTTACCAGTAGGGAGAAGGAATCAGAAAGGGGCAAGATAAGGGTAGGGGATTAAGAGATACAAAATACTATGTGTAAAATAAATAAGCTACAAGGTTATATTGTACAGCACAGGGAATATAGCCAACATTTTATAATAACTTTAAATGGAGTATAATCTATAAAAATTTTGAATCACTACGTTATACACCTGAAACTAATACAATATTGTAAATCAACTATACCTAAATGAATATTATACGTGATTAAACTATTTAGGGAAAAAAACCTCATGTATAGGAAAATACTAAATCACTATCAGCATGACTGTTTCATGTGGTATGACTGTATGTTTGGGATCTTCTTTTCACTTTTTTTTTGCATCTTTTAAATCTTCTGTAATGATCATGAAAAATAATTAAGTTAGAGAAATTTTTTTAAATTATTGAAAGTTAACCCCCAATAAAGAGTATTTTGCTGTGAATGTTGTTATGCTTTAATCCTAGGGATCTGTGAAGAGAATTGAATGACTTTTTCTTCTTTGAATTACCAAGGATTTCAAACTTTTCACCAGCACTCCCCAAAATCTGTCATGGAAGAACATTTGGAAGAAGATTCCCAAAGTTTTGAGGACACTGTGGTGCAAAGAGTCAGAGAAAGGTAACTTGAATTTCTGTGGGGCTGGGAATCCACTATCTGTACTCTAGTTTCCATTGACAGTTATCAATCAAAAAGCACATTGGAGAAACTGATTCCTTTCTGGAATCTCTGGTCTTAATTCCTAGTTAAATACAGCATCACTCTACAGACACACAAAAATATGAATTTATTAATTCCAGATCACCCTCACAGAACTCCAGCCATATAAAGAAGGATCGGACTTTTTCTGTGTGCTCAGGAGAGATTTAGACTTAACTCATTCATTTGATTAAAAAAGAAAAGGAAGCAAGCAAGCATGAAGAAAGTTTAAAAATCAGGTGAATAAGTATATCAAATCCTTATAGCTGGTATAAATGGTGCACTTAATCCTACCTAGCATGTAAAGTACAGTAGCTCTACACCACTACCTTGCATTTCCTTAATATGATCACCCAGCAGGTCACGTTTCCAAACGATTTCACCATTGCCATATTGTATCACAAACCATCCGTAAAAGACTGATCAATAGCAAACTCATTGAGGAATCAGCAAACTCTTCACAGTGGTTGAATGATTTCCACAAGGTCAGACAGCAAGGGATCTCACTTACGGAGCAAAAATATCCCCAGGCTTGGCCCCTATCCCAGGATACTTATTTTAATTAACATATAGTAAATACACATTATCTTCTATTGTTTTGCTGAAGATTTCCTCATAGCCTTTAATTAAACATACTAACATTTCTGAAGTTTTAACATGCTACTATGGTCAATTTTTAATATCATTCAAAGGATTTCACAAAGACTAAACAAACAGATCTACTTAGATGAGTCAATCTTGAGTAGGTAAAACAAGTTGAAAACTGGAGGATGAAGTTTTGGGAGAGAGGTGAAGGTGGGGAAGGGCATGGGGAGGATCAGCAGAGAGTGGTAGGTAATAAAATACTGGGGGAGGGAGAAGTACAGTCAGGCTCCATCCTTGAGCACCATCTGTATAAATCAGGCCTGGAGTTGACATGTAATTTTGTGTGGGTCCCCTGAGAAGTGGCCCTCAGGGCTTCATTATTGATGAAGAGATTTTTCTTCAAAGTGGCCTAGCCAGGAGTGCCTCAAGGGGACATTCATAAGCACTCATAATATCAATTTCCAAGCACCTGGGAGGTAGGGACACGGACTGTCTCTTTAATTATTATGATAGAGGTAGAAGATAGTGAGAATGCTATTACACAACCAAGCTGAAATCCTCAAAGAAATTAAATTACCATAACCTAGTATACAAAGTTTATTATCTGAGTCATCCTTTAGAAAGGGCACACTTTACCTTTTCCTGGTGCAAAATAGGTTATCTCCAATTCCCTCCTTCCTAGGAAATCAAAAAGTTATAAATACAAATATAGTGTGTGCAGGGATGCTTAGAAGTCCAGAAAGAAACTCTCTTTGAAGCTAATATGCTCACTTAGAGAAACTATAAGTTTAGTCCAGTTTACACAAAGAGATATGGAGTTGGACACTTTTTCTTAAAATAATTGTATAGGGATTTCTTTTCAGAAAAGGATAACACCAATCCCTTCTACATATCATTGAGAATGCCAAGAAACCATTTTCACCAATGCTTGGGCCTGATCTAGTCACAAAAACACTCAGAAAAACACCAAAAAAATCAATCCATATGTACACTGCAGTAAAACAGCAAGGGTTACGAGGTAGGAGAACAGTCAATGCTGAATCTGAATCTTATTCCCCAGAGATTTAGATGTGGCTAATCCTATATAGACAAAGCCTGTGCCACGTACTTCCTTTGAATCTCCTGCAGCCTACACTAGAGGGTTGGTAATACAGTGGGTATTAAAAATATTTTTTAAATAGAAATAAAACTCAAAATGAAGAGGGTCTCTTTAATTTGACCTGAATTTTAAAAACTCCCCCATCTCACTGGTAATACTGACCAAAAGAATTCAGGAATTTTCTCATAAGTCATGTCTGCAAAATTTTTTCATCTGTAATAAGCCTCACTCATAATTCTTTTAACTTCATTAACTCTCCCTTTCTTCACATATTTTAACAGCTTTTGATACCACTAGTTAATTCTTGGAGTTGAACAACATTCTAGCCGAATGACATTTACATAACACAGATGATATATGCAATAATAATATTTACAATAACTACTACCATTCAAAAAGCACATATTTTAAGTGACAGATGCTGTCTAAGGCATTATATGTACATGACTCTAATTAATCCTTATTTATTAAATAAAATTAAATTAAATTAAAGTTAATAAATTAAATCCTTAATTTATTGCATGAAATAAATTAAGATTAAAACCAACTGACAGAGGAAGAAATGACTGATAGTCCAGGAAACAACCTGACCACAATCACACAAATAAAAAAATAATAGTGTCAGGATCTGAACCCAGGACTGTTTTAACACAATTTTTGTTTGTTTGTTTGTTTTGGTTTATTTTTCAAACTAACCATGAAATGAAGCTTGATTTTGTGAAATACAAAATAAAAATTTTTATACAAAAATAATGAGTTCCTAACATCAATATACAGATAAGTGTGGTGAAGAGTCTGAAAGAAGTTATATGTTGAGTTAAATACAGATGTTTCCTATCTACTAGTACAACATTTTAATTAAAAGCAATGGAAGCAGTAAT
The DNA here is from genome assembly GCF_008692025.1 of Phocoena sinus. Lineage (NCBI taxonomy): Eukaryota > Metazoa > Chordata > Mammalia > Artiodactyla > Phocoenidae > Phocoena > Phocoena sinus. Next base: position 87,449,374 of record NC_045763.1, read on the forward strand.
AATTATAAACCACAGGAAAGACATAATCCTATTAAGAGTTATCAGTAGTATAATTGGCTCCAGGATATCTGTGAACACCCACATTATTGATGTTTGAGGCCAAAAAATACCTTCTGTCTTAACATGGAGGATTAAGAGCAAATGAAGTCCAGAAGGCAAACACGTCACATTTGAATATCAAAATCCTGATTACAGATAAATTTATAACCTTAGAATGCCTTATTAAATATTTTTTAATTAAGGCAGGATATGAATGACACAGAACTTTCCTTACAGTTTTAAGGACTGAAGATTTCTTCCTCCTATATATCATTGTGTCCATTTAGCTAAGAGGCAGAAAAGCAAATTGGCCAATTCTACTTTTCAATCTCTCTGGCCACACTGAAGCCTAGACTATATCAAATCTCTTACAGTTCCTTTGTCACATTATTTCATGACAATTTTTTTTAGTCTCATTGTCTTCAATTTTAGTGTTTCTAATTTTCTGACTTAACTTTATGCTAATTACTAGAATTCTCCCACAGTGACCACACATGTTTACCTTATTGGAAGGTCTGTTTTTCAGCTCTTGTGTTGTTGCTTGTTTATATACAGAGTTTGGTAAAATGCTGTATTCCAACAGTTTAGGAAAGATATGATTGCTTAATGATCATCCAGTTATCTCAGCATTCTGACTAGAGATCTTCTTGGTATTCTTACTAATTCCTTACTGTAAATGTAGAGCTTTCCAAAACTGGGTTTTCCTTCTAGAATGTAAGAAAGGAGACTATTGAATTTTAGCACATTTTAACAATTAAGCAATCAGTCAACACTATCTGCTATGATTAAGATTAAGCAGATCCAATCTAAAAATCTCCCTAGTGATAGATTCATCATTAGTCATTAATCTCACAGTTTTTAATTAAACCACTGAAACTAGCCATCTACTTCATGCGTAGGAGGTAAAATTCTTTTTAAAACTGTAATGAAATACATACATAACCATCCTTAACTACAGGAATGTGTAGTACCTTAAAACTACAAGGAGCTATCATTGGAATAACTCTCCAAATTTGGAGTAACTTTCCAAATCACATAATCAGACGCATTTCTACCACCCAGCTAAATTCCTTAGAAAGGAGAAATACTTTAAAATTAAGTATTGTCCACGGGACAGCTTAAAATAAGGAGAACAAGCACATTTTTAACAACTCAAACTCACAAAACAAATTTTAAAAAAAATTTTTTTAATGCTTTAAAAGCCTTGGCAAGTCAAGATAGCATTCCCAGAGATTTGTGGTGCCCAATCAATAAAAGGAAGGAGACAAAAATGGATGCAGTAAAAAACATTTAAGTTTAAATAAATAAATAAATAACCCATAACTCCTGCAAAGTTGAATCCTTATTCTCTCCTTCGGATCTATGCACCTCCTCCCTCCCCAGGGGCAAAAGCAGTTATGGTAAAGGGCATTCTGAAATATCTTTTGCCATCTCTACCAATTCATAAGCCTGTTTTCAAAATTCTCCTGAAAAGTTACTTTCTCCAAGTTGTTTCCATTATACTGCCATTTCCCAAAGCCATCGTTTTATTATCTTATTTTCTTAATTAACACAGAAAATTCTAGATTATCTTCTCAAATGAATAGAAGTCACAGTATCGGTAATTCAGAAACCATTTCTATTTAACTCTAAAAGCATTATGATTTTGTGGACATTGGACTAAAATCATATTTTTATTCAACATAAATTTGAAATGAGTTTATAACCCCTTATGAATCATTAACTGATAATTCTAAGAATAGACCTTTACTTGGGATTGTGGAAACAGTAAAGGGGTGGACAGCAATTTAGTTCAGCTATAAATACTTACCAAAATTACTAATATCCAAAGAATTAATTAAAAGCTCACTGTACCTGCATACATTTTCACTCTGCTATACTTTTACAGTAAATTCTCAATTACCCATGTCAGTGGAGGGGAACAAGACATTGAACAAAAGTGAACTGTTCCAAAATCATTCTTACTTGCTTTTAAAAGTGCAGATATTGACAACAGACCAGTTGTCAGTTCAAACTAAATGAATTATTGTGAAGGTATTGCTGAGGTCAGGGAAAGTGATCAATGTCTGATATTCACCTTTCTTAAAACCTTCCCAGGAGAATTTGTATTCGAAAGTCAGTCTTGACAAAATTTAGCTAAATCCAAAAAGTAAGCCCACAAAGCAAAATAACTTTTAAAAGTATATAGCTACCATTAATGAACTTTAAAATAGTAGTTATTTCACAGGCAGTGATTTTCCCAAGATATTTGTTCTATATTTTTATTTTTTAACGTTTTGTCCTTTTCCTAACAAGATGTGAAGTTGTGACATTTATTTATTAATTTTACATCTTGTCTATATCTTGTCTATTTTATATCTTGTTTATTATCTTGTCTATGATTATTTTCCTTACTTAGCAGAGTGTGCAGATGTGACACAGAGAAGCTAGGTAACCCAAACAACGTCACCTATCTAAAAAGGGGTAGACATAGACCTCAACCACAGGCAGTTTGCTCCAGATCCCAGGCCCTGAACCACATTAATAGGTCTGGAAAAATGTCTGACTTCTCATACATCTGCTACCATTACTACAATTACAATAATTTTTTAGTATATGAGCTAGATTCTATTGCCTAGTATCTATTACCTACTAATGCATCCTTGCTATGCCTATCTGCCGGCCCAGGGATATTTCAGTTTTGGAGTCTGGTGACCTTCTGACTGTTTTTTATGCTCCCAACCCTTCAAACCCTGATGCACTATTGGATTGAGGCTAGACATATGGAGTGAGCACACAAAACAACTTTGTAAGCCTCAGTAACTTTTTTCCCCAGAAACAAAAATATTTCTTGGCTGCTTCACTGAAACCTGAGGTTCTATAGGTAGCTTAAGGAGAAAATTTAGTCACTATTATAGTGGGTTGTCACCATCACCTTCTGTTCTTTTCACATTGATCAACTGAACACTTACTGTTTTATACTGATAATTTTTTTTAAAGATTACATGCTTCTCCACATATTTGAGACAAGGCAATGGTCACAAGCAGATCAACCTCTAGACAATGATTTTAAAGAATTCATTCAAAAAAGGCAAATCCAATGTATACATTCAAATTTGATAGAAAATTGAACCTTCATAATTCATTTTGACTCTTCCAAAAAAAAAAAAATGAGCTTTGGTGAGTCAATAGGATCACCTGAGACATCTATGCTTGGATGTGTTCCTCTAAATTTAGTGTATTTTTCCTCACTGCATTATATTTTAATGATTAATTTCACACCCTTTCATGGTACTCTAGCTCCTGAATCGTGCATAGTACTTTGAGGGAAAAGAAAATTCCCATGCATGATGAAAGATGTTACTGATTAAAGTGTGGTGCATATATGAACTACATAAAAGGTGAAAAAGCTTGAATGCCACTATTCTATATCAAGTAATATTGGGCCAACTAAGCTTAGATTAAGGGGAGTAAATGTGAGGGTTTGACCTTCTTAAATGGTCTTAGTTGAAACAATTCACGAAATTAAGCTGGTCGTTAATGTTTCACTGGCATCTTTTTCCTTAGTGTAATATGGTTATGAACTGATTTCATGGACAACTGCGAAAGAGATAGATAAATTCAAAAGCCAAAAGCCATCTGCCCTCTGACATTCTTATCTCTGAAATCAGTACATCACTACTACCTAATACTGTCAGAAACGTACTATTTGACTTAGCTTCAAAAGGCGGGGCGGGGCAGAGGGGGCATTTGGTGAAGTCAAAGTAACAAGGACCAAAAAGGACAATGACATAAATCAAGTATCTTTTACCCTGTGCATGAATAAACATTGGGTTAAATATATCATATTGATCAATATGAAAAAGTAAACTATCCACAAGAGAAACTACAAGTAAATTAAGTAGACATGTCCACATAATATACTTTGGTTCTTATTACTACAGTGGATTTTTCAAACCAATGTATGGAATCTGGAGAAAACACTATCATCCCCCAAACAGAACACAAAGTTCCTTCAATCACTGACAGAGAGAACACAGAGGCAACACAATGGCAAAAAGCAGCTCTTCTGCAAACAGGTGGTTTTAAAATTTTACTTAAGCCACTGAAAGGACTGAGGAAAGGAAAATTTTTTCATTCTAAGGAAAACATAGGCGTGCACATACACACGTTTTACCAGCGTAGGAGACTCAAATTTTAAAAAGCCCCAAACAAAACACAACAAAAAACTACAAAGCAGTTTATTTTAGCTCAAAAGTGCTGACATTGGGTTAGTACGTCTAAAATCACTGTTTGTTATTATATCTGTCTCATCGCATACATAAAGGTCTTAGGGAGAAGTCAAAGGAAATGGTCATGTATTTCAGGGAGGACTTTATTCACAGGAAGAAAGATGACATTTTTACAGAAAGAGAGTGCAAGAGAGAATCAAAAACTGTTGACGAGAGGAAAATACAGTTTATTTTGTATTTCTGAAGGCACTGTATTTTTCATATTTTCAATACCTTATCCCATTCTTCTCTATGTTATTTTCATAAGCAATAATAAGGCTAGCAGGGGCTGCTATAGCTGACACACAGATCTTTATTTCTATACTTTGCAAATATGCATTATTCCGCGACTGGAGGTGGGGCAGCTGACTGGAAGTGTCCGGAAACGCGAAACGCTTACAGGGGCAAAGGGGAAGGTGCGGGATAGACTGCGTGAGAAATGAGCGCTCCTTTGAGAAAATCCATCTCTCTCGAACACTCGTGGTTCTTCAGTCACTGCCACTCAGAGACTTCTTTAACCCCCACTCCGAAGTAAACAGCCAGGTCCCAAGCCAAAGAACACCCCTACCGTCGCGGGCACCCCACTTCCCTCCCTGCCAGCCCACACGGGTCTCTGGCTCCTCGCTCCTCCGCCTCCCCCCAAGGCCTCCCGCGGAGGCAAAGTTTCCCGCCTCTCCCACTTTCCCCGGCCCTGCGGTGGCCGCGGCGGCCTTCCGGGCACCCGCCAGCTGCGTCCCCCTCCCTCCCTAGACGAGCCCGCGCGCAGTCGGTACCTCGATGTCCACCACGTCCTTGCTTAGCACAGAGGCCATGGCGTTGCCCACAGCCTGGAGTCTCCTACAGACGAGCCCAACCCGCGTCCTCAGGCTCCAGCCAGAGAGCAAAGCAACAGCTTGCCCGAGCGCCTGTGGAAATGGAAAACAGAAGGCAGTCGGCGCGGGGGCGGGGCGGGCGCCGGGCGGTGACGCCCCCGGGGCGGGGCTGCGCGCTCGGCCCCGCGGTTCCCGGCGCGCCGCACAGTGGGCCGAGTGGCGGGAAGGAGCCCGCCCCCTGTTTCCCGCCTCCGCCCCCCAGCCTAGCAGCTTGTTTTCCTTCTGCTCTCGGAAAGAAGGGAGGGGGAGAGCGCTAGCTCTGGGGACTGGCCTTTGCTCTGTAAACTGTTAAAGGCTGAGCTAGGTACGTAGGGGCAAGATGTGATTCAAGGTAAAAACAGTCGGCGCTCTAAGTAACTAATTACTCCTTTTCTCTCCTTCCGCAGGAGCCCTGCAAGGTGCAGAAACATTGTCTCATGGGCAGCTGCATCCTCAGAATTCCTCAGGGATAAGATAGTAGTAAATGTTCCTCCGGCCATCCAACAAATAGGCGGGAGCAGGCAAGGTCAGTGGTCTTCTGAGAATTGACAATCCCTGGGGGCAGGGGCGAAGAGAAAGGGGGCCCGGGATACAAGTGAGCAAAAATTTCTACAGACAGAAGCTGCAAGTAGCAAGTCCTGTAGGTGGTACAAAATCAAGGTTGTGTTTTTGCAGTGCAGTACGTTCTAATGTCTATTTTAAAAAATTGTTCTAAAATGTGTAGCTCTTTTGAAGAATTGTTCTTTATGTTTTGTTCTAGAGCTTGCTGGGGAGAGGGGAACGATTTCATTTAGAGACAGTCTCAATCCAGAAAATATTCTCCTCATCTTTGAGTGTATCTGTACTCCAGACGTCCCTCCTTTCTCCCTCCATCGTCCTCTCTTCTCCTGTAACTCGTCCTGCTTACTTCTGTTAAGGCTTTTATCACACTTCTTAGTCCTCTTGGCTAGATAATGAGCACCTTGGATTCTAGTATTTCCTCTTTATCATTATTCTTTCAACAAATATTTATTAAATATTTTCATTCATTCAACAGATATTTAGTAAACATTTTCAATTACCAAACACTGTGTTAGGTGCTCTGCCCATAGTCTTCAAGAAGACACATCAGTCTCATGGAAATTCTACTCAGAGTAAGGAAGTGAGCAAACTAATAGGAGACTGAGATGCCAGCTTGGAAGATTAGAGGACTAGAACAGAATGACTGGGGTGTAAGTGTTCACTATCTTGAGTGGTTGGGAAGACTACTTTAAACAGACCATCAGATTACCGTTCAGAACCTGGATAGAGGCTGGATACATTTTTCTTAAATCTAATAGTATATTAAGAGAAAGTAGAAAGTTACATAGAAACCTTGGACTATTCTTTTTTTTTTTTTTTTTTTTTTTTTTTTTTGCGGTACGCGGGCCTCTCACCGCTGCGGCCCCCACCTCCGCGGAGCACAGGCTCCGGACGCGCAGACCCAGCGGCCATGGCCCACGGGCCCAGCAGCTCCGCGGCATGTGGGATCCTCCCGGACCGGGGCACAAACCCGTGTCCCCCGCATCAGCAGGCGGACTCCCAACCACTGCGCCACCAGGGAAGCCCACCTTGAACTATTCTTGACTCCCCTTTTCTCCCACATTTAATGCATCCCAAGCTCTCAGGATTCAACCTCCTAAATACATCTTGGAACATTTCTTCATTTCTCCTTCTTCACTGCATCCACCAAGATCCAAGCTGCTGGTATTGCAGCTTCTACTCTTACCCCTCTTCCCTCCAGATTGAGCTTTAAAAAGTATCGATTGGCTCATCACACACACACACACACACACACACAGAGCATAAATCTTTCAGTGGTTCCCACTGTATTCAGAATAAAATACAAACCCATAGTGACCTGTGAATAACCTGCTCTTCCCCTCTTCTCCAACCTCACGTAGGGCTACTCTTGCCATGAGTCATTATGTTCCAGCCGCAAAGTAATCTTCCCATTCTCCAACCACTTTTCTCCCTTTACACATGTCCTCCATTCTACTTGTACTTTAGGTTTCAGAGAAACCTTCCCTGACCTATCCCCACCACCAACAAAATTAGACCCACCCTGTCTCTGTTGTTCTCTTTCAGGGCACCCTATTTTTGTCTCCATAGCCCTGTCAGATTTTATTTGCATATTTATTTGAGTGTGATTTGTTTAATATCTGTCTTCTATTTAGAATGTAAGCACCAGGAAGGGAGGGTCCACATCTGGCTTGGTAGCCTACTGAATATTAAGTGTCTAGACCGGGACTGAAACATGGGACCAGGAATACTAGGTGACTGAATGAACTCAGTAAATCCTAAAGTTAGTTTATGCAGTAAGCAATTCATTTTAGAAACTTTAGTTTTACTTTACAGTTTCACTTTACCATATATTCTTCTCAATGTTCCACTTATTCCTGGGAAGTAAAATCATAGTATCTATCAATGATTTTCTAGTTAAAATGTGTCAAACTAACTACTTTTCTTTTCATGGAGTAAAATTCCAAAGTCTGATTTCCTTCATCATCCTACGACCATACCTTACTCACCACCAAAGTCATCTATATCCTCTTTCTTGGAGATATTTTTTATATATGCATACATATATCATACATACATATACACATATTTAGAAGGATAGAAAGAGATATACACATGTGTGCATTTATCCACATATAATATGTATATAATATGATATATATAATTTTAATATGTATGATTCCTTCTCCAGTTTAACCAGAAAGTTTCAATAGTCAATTTCCTGACCGCCAGAGATATGGATTTATGTGTTGTTTTAGGTTGCACACTAATATAAATCTTATCAGTTAGCAATCCATACTTTAGTTGTCCAAGTTATCCTTAAGAGTTAGACACTATATTTCCATTTTGATTTTATGTGATTATTATTCTCCTAAGCCACCATAGAGGATAAAAGCCCAAAATATGCTGTCTTTCCAAAGGTGAGAGCTTCTTCAGTGATACTCAATAATCAAATAGAAAATTTAAATGTTATTTTACCGTCCTCTCAATCTCACCAAACAGATGTATCCTATTCTGAGATATTTAATTAAGGCATATAATCACATTGCTCACATGCCACACATATACTCCATGATCGGTGATGGAATCTAGTAATATTTTAAATCCATTAAAATTCCACATTAAACACAGTTGTACCTGTAAATAATCCAAGTTGTTTAAAGCTTACTGCAAATGCATTCACACTACACTTTTTTAAAGTTGTAAGTTATGATGGCACTTGTCAAGCTGTCCCTCCGTCTAGAAGCACAGTCAAATATCAGGTGTTCCACATTAATTTTTTGTAGGCTTTAGAGGGACAGCATATCAAATAGTGTACAGATTTACCAAAATGCATCTCAGCCTAATAATTTACATTACACAAATGAATATTATTACCATAATCAGAAGGAAGGCTTATGAGTCATCTTTCATTTCTGGAAAGTTATTCAGTACCATGATTTTGGAAACACAATAAAAATTTAGATTTCCATATGCTTTTATTTCCCCTCTTTAGTCTAGAATTAAGCAATTTTTAAAACATTCTTTGGAAGATGATTTTCTTCCAAAAAGTCAGAGCCTTTGATTTAGCATAAAACCTTTTTTCCCCCATCTGATTTTCTAAGGCCAGATTAACTCCTATCCAAACTGACAAAGAGGATAATGACTAAAAATCAATTGGGCTCAAATATATCAAGTATTCCTGCTCAAAAAGATAATAACGTATATATTTGTCCTATTTTATGGAATAAACATGGTATAATTTATTCAGCAGTGTATGCCATGTATCCTATATAAGCCTGCATGTGCACACGCATACACACATGTGGGTACTACATGTATGCATATATATTATGTAATGCCATAAAAATCACAGATAACAAAGAGAAAATATAAATTCCTGTCACAAATTTATTCAATGATTACTTTTTGAATGCTATCGTTTCAGGCCCTGAGATAGGCATTAGTGATACCTCAGTGTATAGTAAAGACAATGTCCTTGTCATCACAAAAATTAAGCCACGAGTTCAAAAACTCATACTGTCACATAGTGATTTTGAGTAAATGATGAATGGGGTTATTATGAGAGTTAAATGACAAAATATGTGATAGTATTTTGTACATTGCAAAACACCATGCAGTGTGACACGTTAAATGTTTAAAGATATGTTTTCCAATGTTCATATTCCAGAAATACACCATTGGGGTATGGTTGACTATGAATGATTTGGGGTAAAATGCAGTGTGAGTTGGAGGTTTATAGACTTAGCCGACTTAAACTAGGGGAAAAATATCCTCTGGAATGAATATTCCCTGAATTTCTGTCATTACCTCGAGGCCTTTTTCTCAGGCTTGTTGCTTCTCTCTCACAATCAAAACTTACCATAATCCCAGCAGCTGGCAGTTAATAGCTGTCTCTTGGTTTTCTTGCTGAGATTTTACTCTTTCATAGTTTCAAGTGTGTTTATATTTGGGATTGAGACAGAACCTTACTGAAATTATTCAGTGTTTCTTTTGGTCAACTGCAGTGGATGTCTGATGTGCCTCACAGGTTCCCACCCTTCCCTGCAAGTTAAGACTAAGGTACTCATTCTCACAGCTGCTGGGCGTGTTGGCAGAAGAGTGACTTTGCTGAGTCACTCCTCTTCGGAAATTGCCCCTGGCTAAAGAGAGCTATTCACTTAAGGGTCATTCCTCTTCCTCGGGTAATGCACATCTAATAACTGATTGATGTGGGACCATAAAGGTTTAGTACTTGCCTAAATTCAAGATATCTTTGAGGGGCCATCCCAACTTCAGAGGTCCCTGGAGGGATCATCTGAGATATTTGTTGGAATTGCCAAGAGTTCAACTTCTCCCTCTGTCCATCCTGCTTCATTCTCCACTCCCACAGGTCCTCATCCAGATAGCAATTCCCAATAAATAAACTTCCTGCATGCACATTTCTATCTTAGGTCCACTTCCCAGGGGACCTGAGCTGCATTATCACCACTGTATATTATTTCACTGATAAAATATATTGCATGTAAAATGTACTTAATTATCCACGTGTCTGGACATAAAGAAAATTGACTCACATAATAAAGTCTCATCATTTCTTTCAGTATTCTGAGATATTCCTATATTTGTTCATATATTTATTTATACCACAAATAACTATATGCCTAATACATACTAGGTATAGTAAATAACATTAGAGGTACCATGGTAAGCAAAAAAGAAATGAAGTCTCTGCTTATGCAGCTTGCAGATGAGTTAGAGAGATAAACATTTGTCAAGTAATCACACAAAAATATAGTACTTACTATGAATAACAATATCAAGGAAAATATAGAGAACTGTTATATCAGAAGGACTGGGAAATCAGTGAAGGACAACTTGAGTAAATGACCTTGCTGCTAATTTCTGAAGGACAGTAGAAGTTAAGAAGGCAAAAAAGAAGAGATCAACAGCATTCCAGGCAAGGAAATAATCTCTGCAAAGACTCCAAGAACAGTGGTATCCTAATGGATGGGAAAGAAGGCTCTGATATCTGGAGGTCAGGAAGCTAGGTGGAAAGTGTCCCAGAGCGAGGCAGTAGAAACAAGAATGGACTGTGATGTTTTAGTCTTAGTTTAAGATTTTGAATATTATCCTATAAGAAGTGAGAAGTAATGGAAGTTTTTTAAAGCAGTGGAATGACATGATCAAATATGTATTTTGAAGTATCACTCTGATTGCAGTGTATGTGTAATTGCATATTCATATACTCACTTGGGTAAATATGTGAAAGTCAACCAAGGCAAGTGATTTCTGGGGATGGGCTCAGTCATTTCCTCCACATGTTAGCCTGGCTGATAGTCACCATGGTCATAGAAACCAAAATAGTGAGTTTCCTACCATATATTAATGTCATTGTCATTTATTATTTTCTAATAATTAAAAAGCAGATCTTTTTTTTCTTAATTTTTTAAACTTTTTCTTTTTTAAAATTAATTAATTTATTTTTTGGCTGTGTTGGGTCTTCATTGCTGTGCACAGGCATTCTCTAGTTGCAGTGAGTAGGGGCTGCTCTTCGTTGTGGTGCACGGGCTTCTCATTGCAGTGGCTTCTCTTGTTGTAGAGCATGAGCTCTAAGTGCACGGGCTTCAGTAGTTGTGGCTCACGGGCTTAGTTCTCCATGGCATGTGGGATCTTCCCAGACCAGGAATCAAACCCGTGTCCCCTGCATTAGCAGGTGGATTTTTAACCACTGCCCCACTAGGGAAGACCCTCTATTTTCTTTTTAATTGAGTTGTATTTGATTTATAATATTATATTAGTTTCAGATGTACAAGACAGTGATTCAAAATTTTTAGAGACTATACTCCATTTGAAGTTATTATAAAATATTGGCTATATTCCATATGCTATATAATATATCTTTGTAGCTTATTTATTTTATACATACTAGTTTGTACTACTTAATCTTCTAAATCGATTTTTCCCCTCCACCTTTCTCTCTCCCCACTGGTAACTACTAGTTTGTTCTGTATATCTTTGAGTCTTTTTCTGTTTTGTTACATTGACTCTGCCCCAGGATCCAGCCCCACTCACCAGCAGGCAAGCACCAGCTTTGGGACACCACAGAACCCATAGCCAGTGATGTCAGGATCCAGCCCCACCCACCAGCAGGCCAACACTAGCCCTGGGAACCCTAACCCTGCAACCACCCACCCCAGAACCTGGTTCTGCTCACCAGTGAGCCAGCACTAGCCCAGGGAACCTGGCCCCCTCCCCGGGCTTCCACAACTTGGCCCCACCAAAGAGTGGCCATCAGCTTCCACACAAAGCAGGGCCTAGCAACCAGCCAGACTGACAGCAGCCACCCACAGCCAACCACAACAGAAGTACCCATGCAGCCAACAGAGGGGGTACCCCTAGAACACATAGCTGTAGTGACCAGAGAGAAGGGAGTGCTCTGCTGGGACTCAGAGAACATGTTCATAAAAGGCCACTTTTCCCAGGTCAGGAAGCATAACCAAGCTATCAGATACATAGAGATAAAAACAGCAACTTAGGAAAAATGAAGTGACAAAGGAACAAGATAAAACTCCAGAAGAACTAAGTGAAGTGGAGCTAGATAGGCAGTCTACCAGATAAAGAGTTCAAAATAATTTTTGTGAAAATGGTCAAAGATCTCAGAAGAAGAATGGATGAACAAAGTGAGAAGTCAGAGGTTTATAGCAAAGAGTTAGAAAATATAAAGAAGAACCAAACAGAGGTGAAGAATATAATAATTGAAACGAAAAATACACTACAAGGAATCAACAGTAGATGAAATGATACAGAGGAATGGATCAGTGAGCTGGAGGACAAGAGTAGTGGAAATCACTGAAGCTGAACAAAAAAAAGAAAAAAGAATGAAAAGAAATAAGGACAGTTTACAAGACCTCTAGGACAACATAAAACATAGAAATGTTCACCTTATAGTGGTGCCAGGAGAAGAGAGAGAGAGAAAGGGGCAGAGAGCGTATTTGAAGGTATAATAGCTGAAAACTTCCCTAGCCTGGGAATGTAAACAGACATCCAGGTCCAGGAAGCACAGAGAGTCCCAAACAAGATCAACCCAAAGAGGACCACACCAAAGTACATTGTAATTAAAATGGCAAAGCAAAAATTAAAGACAGAGTCTAGATTATTAAAAAGCATCAAGGGAAAAGCAATGAGTTATGTACAAGGGAACTCTCAGAAGGCTATCAGCTGACTTTTCAGCAGAAACTCTGCAGGGCAGAAGGAAGTGGCATGATATATTTAAAGTGATAAAGGGGAAAACCTACAACTAAGAATACTGTACCTGGCAAGGCTTTCTTTCAGATTTGATGGAGAAATCAAAAGTTTTACAGACAAGCAAAAGGAGAAAGAGTTCAGCACCAGCTTTACAAGAAACAGTAAAGAGGGGCTTCCCTGGTGGCGCAGTGGTTGAGAGTCTGCCTGCCAATGCAGGGGACATGGGTTCGTGCCCCAGTCTGGGAAGATCCCACATGCCACGGAGTGGCTGGGCCTGTGAGCCATGGCCGCTGAGCCTGAGCGTCTGGAGCCTGTGCTCTGCAACAGGAGAGGCCAGGACAGTGAGAGGCCCATGTACTGCAAAAAAAAAAAAAAAGAAAAAGAAACAGTAAAGAGACGTCTCTAAGGGAAAAAGAAAAGGCCACAACTAGAAACATGAAAATTACAAAAGGAAAAAGCTCATTAGTAAAGGCAAATATCTGGTAAAGGTAGTAAATCCACCACATACAAAGCTAGTAAGAAGATTAAAAGACAAAAGTAATAAAATCATCTATATCTGCAATAGGAAGTTAAGGGATACACAAAACAAAAAGATGTAAAATATGACGTCAAAAACAGTAGTAGTGAGGGGGCGAGGAGTAAAAATGCAGGGTTGTTAAAATGTATTTAAAATGAAGAGATCAGCAACTTAAAACAACTATATATATATATATATATATATATATATATATATATATATATATATACCTGTAATACATACACACTGAAAAAAGAGAAATGAATTCAAACAACGTTAAAGATAGTAATCAAGACACAAGGGAAAAGAAAAAAATAAGAAGAAAGGAACAATAAAGAACTATAAAAACAACCCTCAAACAATTAGCAAAATGGCAATAAATACATACCTATCAATAATTACTTTAAATGTAAATAAACTGAATGCTCCAATCAAAGACATAGAGGGGCTGAATGGAGACTAAAAAAAAAAAAAAAACCATGTAATATGCTGCCTACAAGGGACTCACTTCAGATCTAAATACACATACAGACTAAAAATGAGAGGATGGGGAAAAAGTATTCCATTCAAATGTAAATCAGAAGAAAGCTGGGGTAGCAATACTTATATCAGACTAAATAGACTTTAAAATAAAGACTGTAATAGAAACAAAGAAGGACATCACATAATGATTAAGGAATCAATCCAAGAACATGTAACAATTTTGAACATATATGCACCGAACATAACAGCACCTAAATACATAAAGCAAATATTAACAGACATTAAGGGAGAAATTGACAGTAACACAATAACAGTAGGGGAATTTAACTCCCCACTTGCATCAATGGACAGATCATCCATACAGAAAACCAATAAGGAAACACGCCTTAAATAACACATTAGAGCAGGTGAACTTAATAGATATATAGATAACATTCCATCCAAAGCAGCATAATATGCATTCTTTTCAAGTGCACATGGAACATTCTCCAGGACAGAACACATGTTAGGCCACAATACGAGCCTCAGTAAATTTAAGAAAATTGAAATCATATCAAGCATGTTTTCCAGCCACAATTCCATGAGACTTGAAATCAATGAAAAGAAAAAAAACTGCAAAAAAAGACAAACACGTGGAAGCTAAACAATATGCTACTGAATGATTAATGGATTACTGAAGAAATCAAAGAAGAAATTTTTAAAAACCTGGAGGCAAATGAAAACAAAAACACAACAATGGATAATCTATGGGATGCAGTAAAAGCACTTTTAAGAGGGAAGTTTATAGTGATACAAGCCTACCCAAGGAAATACAAAAAACCTCAAGTAAACAACCTAATCTTACACCTAAGGAACTAGAGGAACAAACAAAATCCAAAGATAGTAGAAGGAAAGAAATCATAAACATCAGAGCAGAAATAAAGGAAATAGGGACTAAAAATACAATAGAAAAGATCAGTGAAACTAAGCTGGTTCTTTAAAAAGGTAAACAATATTGATAAACCTTGAGCCAGACTCACCAAGAAAAAAGAGAGAAGGCCCAAATCAATAAATCAGAAATGAAAAAGGAGAAGTTACAACAGACACCACAGAAATACAAATGATCATAAGAGATTACTACAAACAATTATACTCCAATTTGAACAACCTAGAAGAAATGAACAAATTCCTAGAAATGTACCATCTTCCAATACTGAACAAGAAAGAAATAGGAAATGCGAACAGAACAATTATGGTAATGAAATTGAATCAGTAATTTAAAAAACTTCCCCAAAACAAAAGTCCACGGCCAGATGGCTTCACAGGTTAATTCTACCAAACACGTACAGAAGAGTTAACACCTATCCTTCTCAAATTATTCCAAAATATTACAGAGGAAGGAATACTTCTAAACTCATTCTGCAAGGCCAGCATTACTCTGATACCAAAACCAGACAAAAATATCACACACACAAAAAAAATTACAGGTCAACATCACTGATGAACATAGATGCAAAAATCGTCAACAAAATATTAGCAAACCAAGTCCAACAATATGTTAAAAGGTTCTTACTCCATGAAAAAGTGGGATTTATCCTAGGGATGCAAGGATGGTTCAGTATCTGCAGATCAATCAGTGTGATACACCACATTAACAAACTGAAGAATAAAAATTATACAGTCACTTCAATAGATGCAGAAAAAGCTTTTCACAAAATTAAATATCCATTTATGATAAAAAAAGAACTTCACAAAGTTTGTGTAAAGGAAACATACCTTGGCATAATAAAGACCATATATGATAAGCTTACAGCTAATGTCATACCCCGCAGTGAAAAGCTGAAAGCATTTCCTCTAAGATCAAGAATATGACAGGGATGCCCAGTCTCACTACTTTTACTCAACATAACAGTGGAAGTCCTAGTCACAACACTCAAACAAGAGAAAGAAATAAAAATAGTCCAAATTGGAAAGGAAGAAGTAAGACTGTCACTGTGTGCGCATGAGATGATACCATAGAAAATTCTAAAGATGCCACCAAAAAACTACTAGAGCTCATCAGTGAATTTGGTACAGTTGCATGATACAAAATTAATAAGCAGAAATCTGTTGCATTTCTATACACTAAAAACAAACTATCAGAAAGAAAAATTAAGGAAACAGTCCTATTTATAATTGCTTCATAAAGAATACAATGCCTAGGAATAAGTCTAACAAAGGAGGTAAAAGACCTGTACTCATTAAACTATAAGACACTGATGAAAGAAATTGTAGACAACACAAATAGATTGAAAGATATACTGTGTTCATGTGTTGAAAGAATTAACATTGTTAAAATATTTATACTACCCAAAACAATCTACAGATTCAGTGCAATCCCTATCAAAATACCAATGGCATTTTTCACAGAGCTAGAACAAATAATTTTAAAATTTGTATGGAAACACTGAAGATTCCAAATAGCAAAAACAATCTTGAGAAAGATGAACAGAGCAAGAGGTATCACACTCCCTGGCTTTAGACTATACTACAAAGCTACAGTAATCAAAGCAGTATGGTAATGGCACAAAAACAAACACATAGATTAGTGGAACGGAATAGAGAGCCCGGAAATAACCCCACTCATTTATGGTCAGTTTATCTACAACAAAGGAGGGAAAAAGATATAATGGTGAAAATACAGTCTCTTCAATGCAATGTGCTGGGAAAACTGGGGAGCATATGTAAAAGAATGAAATTAGAACATTGTCTCACATCATAGACAAAAATAAAATCAAAATATATTAAAGACCTAAATGTAAGACAGGAAACCATAAAACTCCTAGAGGAAAACATAGGCAGAACACTCTGACATAAATCAATATTTTTTTGGATCTGTCTCCTAAGGCAAAGGAAACAAAAGCAAATATAAACACCTGGAACCTAATTAAACTTAAAAACTTTTGCACAGCTAGGGAAACTATCAACAAAATGAAAAGAAAACTTACTTACTGGGAGAAAATATTTGCAGATGATATGACTGATGAGGCGTTAATATCCAAAAACCATAAACAGCTCATACAACTCAATATCAAACAAACAAACAACTTGATTTTAAAATGGGCAGAAGGTCTGAATAGGCATTTTTTTTCAAAGAAGACATACAGATTGCCAACAGGCACATGAAAAGATGCTCAACATCACTAATAATCAAAGAAATGCAAATCAAAATCACAATGAGATATCACCTCACACCTGTCAGAATGGTTATCATCAAAAAAACCACAGATAACATATGTTGGTGAGGATATGGAGAAAAGGGAAACCTTGTACAGCATTGGTGGGAATGTAAATTGGTAGAGCCATTATGGAGTACAGTATGGTGGTTCCTCAAAAACTTAAAAATAGCACTACCATATGGTCCAACAATTCCACTTCTGGGTATATATCTGAAGAGAATGAAAACACAAAGTCAAAAACATATATGTACCCCAAGGTTCACAGCAGCATTATTTACAGTAGCCAGGTATGGAAGTGGCCTAAGTGTCCATCATCATATGAATGAATAAAGAAGATGTGATATATATATAT
Source organism: Phocoena sinus (assembly GCF_008692025.1). Lineage (NCBI taxonomy): Eukaryota > Metazoa > Chordata > Mammalia > Artiodactyla > Phocoenidae > Phocoena > Phocoena sinus. The sequence continues at coordinate 87,466,830 of NC_045763.1, forward strand.
AGATATATATATATACACACAATGCAATACTGCTCAGCCATAAAAAAAGGAATGAAATTTTGCCATTTGCAGTAACATGGAGAGATTTGGAGGGCATTATGCTTAGTGAAATGTCAGACAGAGAAAAACAAATACTGTATGTTATCACTTATATATGGAATCAAAAAAATAAAACAGATCTCTATGGTTTTAATCAAAGTCTAGAAAGAAAAACCTAAACCCCAGAAGGAATTCTGTCTCTCAATCAGTGGCTACCTTCCTATTTTCCAACATGAAACTATAAAGATCCATTTTTAATCTTCTGAATAATGAATGACAGGCTATTCTTGTTCTTGGTTTGTTTTCATGATCACCACCTCCTCTATATTGTGAGGTCCTTCTTAGTATTGAGTGTGTCTTATCTTTTCATTCTCCATGCCTAACACAGTACCTAGTAATAGTACATACATAAATATGTTGGAATTATTATTACTCTCTCTAAACTTGACAGCATACAGAAAGCCTGAGAGGAAAAGATTTCTAGTAATAAATGAATAAAGGGCATTAATGGGCCATTCACAAAAAAACAAAGAATACAAGTGGATGATAGAGAAGTGAAATTGTATCAACCAAACTAGTAATCAAATGCCATTTAAATGATAATGAGATATGATTTTTCACCTATCAGACTGGCAAAGAAAATTTAAGGAGTGATCAAGGCATAGGAAAATTAATGGATTCATAAGACTCTATAATGAGTAAAATTTTCTTATGGTGTATAGTTACAGCAGTTTAGCAGTACATATCCAAATGTTAAACATATTCATTATCTTTGTCCCAGCAACTTCATTTCTTATATTTTTACCTTAAAAAAAAGTTATGCTTCCATGCAAAATTTACCTAAAAATATGGTTCATTCCAATGTTGTTTATGCAAAAACAAAAAGGTAACAACATAAATGTCTTACAAAAGGTGACTGATTAATAACTGTATTGAACAGATACAGTTAAATCTTATGCAGTCTTTAGAACTGGGGTTGTAGAATTTTACCCACAGTGAAAGATACTGACAATATATCAAAGAACATATGAGACTGTATGGTCTGAATACACATGGATAAGTAACAAACACATATTAGTTAATTATAGGAAAAAGTAAAAGTTATTTTAAAAACTCTATTGCATCATGAGCAAATACACAAGCACATATACCTTTTATAAATTTGTATATGTGCATGCAAGGAAGACCTTCCTTACTCCTACCATGGTGCTTGACACATGTTAGGCACTCTGTAATTTTCATATGAAGTATTTTATATGAAAAACTGAATACCAAAAGTGTTGATAATATTCTACAGTCCATTCTATGAAAATAATTATTCATATTGTATTTCTGGATGAACATATTTTAAGAGTTATAGAAACTGGCACATAGAATTATTAATATCATAGTCCTGGCTACAATTTTTTAAGTTATAGAAACTGGCAAATAGTGAACACTACTTAAGCCTCATCTAACTAGACAAAATAATCTGAATATTTGAATAATGTCCTATTACAAAATAATTGATTGAAGTATTGATTTATTTAATCTATAAAGGAATAATTACATCAGTCCTTTGCTCCAAACACTTCACGGCTTCCCAATTTACTCAGTAAAATTTACAGTGCCCTATAAGACATGCATGATCTAGCTGTCTGATTCCTCTCTCCCCCTAATTCCTACTGTTCTTGTTCACTCCAACTCTATCCAGATAGGCCTTTCCATTTGCTGTTCCCTCTGCCTGCAGTGGTATTCTACCAGATAGTCTAACAACTAGCCCCTCATCAGCTTCAAGCATCTATGTAAAATTCACCTTTTTGGTAAGGTCTATTCTGACTACCTAATTAAAACTGCAGCTCCCATTTCTCACATTCACCATACCCCTCTCCTGCATTACTGCAAACTAGCATTCTATTTGTTTTAATTATGTGTCCATTCATCATCTACCTTAAGTTCTGTAAGGTTGTTTTGTTCACTGCTATACTCTCAGTATCTGGACTACTACCTAGCACACTGTATATGCTTAACAAATATTTTGCCTGAATGCATGATACAGCTAGTACATTATAGTCCCCTTTCACCTTTTCATACTTCTGTATTAGCATTTAGCATTGAATATTATACATTTATGAGTCTGTCTCACCCACCAGAGAGAATTGTTCAAGGGCAAGGACTATGTCTTGTTAATCTTTGAATCCTTAGCTTACATAGTGTCTAGAAATAAGTAAATGCACTCAGATATGTGTTGATTGAACAAACATATGGATTAAAAATCAGCATACTTGTATATTCTCCCAGTAGCACTTGCCCCAATGCATCCTTAGACATTTAAAAGTTGAAATTTATCATGTATGGCAATCAGAGAAACTCCTGGCTAGAAGCTTACTCTGAAACATGTTTCCTGTTCTCATTCTTGTCTTAGCAACTTACTTGGCAATATTTGATAAATATATTCACCTGTATAAAGTAAATAAATTTGAAAATATTTCCATTTTCTTATTTCATGTCTTAAACACATTCAAAGAGTTTCATTAGTTTTGTTTTTTCAAGTGTCCTGAGCAGTCCCTTCTCCATCTATTGAAAATATTATCAAATTATGCTTTAAAAAAAATTGCATCTAATTTGCAGAATGCTAGAGAACAATTGTTTGATAGTGTTGGGGAGCAGCATTTGCCAGCCCCAAATATGTCTCTTTGGCATATTAATTGTTTTAAACTGGTTATTTTCTGAAAAACAGCAGACATGAAAGGGCTCTGAAAACCACGTAGAAGTTGCCCTTTTGGAAGAAACATAATTTGTAAGAGGAATCTCCATTTTAAGTGTGTCTTTCTGTGCCTGAGAGGTGGATGACTAAATATCTAGAAACTCTTATCAGTAGAGAAAGCAGTGACTTGAACCTGCATCGCAATCACCCTTGTTTACTATGCTTTTCCTGATACCTCCCCAAACTGACCCTCCCACTCTCAATATCCTCTTTTTTCTTAAATTTTTATTGAGGTATAATTGACTTACAATATTGTGTTAGTTCCAGGTGTACAGCAAAGTGAATCTATTATACAAATACATATATCCACTCTTTTTCAGATTCTTTTCCCATATAGGCCATTACAGAGTACTGAGTAGAGTTCCCTGTGCTATTCAGCAGGTCCTTATTAGTTATCAGTTTTATATATAGTAGTGTGTATGTGTCAATCCCAATCTTCCAATTTATCCCTCTTTTGTCTTTAGCTGAAGATGGTGTTTATGGTGAGGGCTTCAGCCATTTTGGCGAGTTATTCAGTTTTTCTGGGTCTCTCCCATGTATACATGTTATTAAATTTTTGTTTGATTTTCTCTTGTTAATCTGTCTCATGTCAATTTAATTCTTAGACCAGCCAGAAGAACCTAGAAGAGTAGAGGAAAATTTCTTCCTACCCAACAACAGTTTGTATCATAGGCAGGATAAATGTTCCGAAAGTATTTTAACACTCTTTTAGAAGCACTAATAATTACATGTTTGTGCGATTGTATGTTTGTGTGACATGTTTGTGTGTATATAGATATATTTTATCACTCAGTATACTGTTTAGATTTATTGCTTAAGGTTAGTCATCACTGAACTCAAACAAATTCAACTATCTTGTTTTAAACTTTAATTGAAAGAAATTCTTTTAAATATCGTCTTATTCTTTTCCTTTTTTTTTCAATCGGAGAAGTGGGAAGGTGAGGGATACTGATTAGCATGACTCTACCAAGTAGCACAAATACATTTCACAATGTGATCTTTGATAAATGTCCAAATGGATTTTAAAACTAAGTAAATTGAACTGCTTTTTATTGAGTCCCATAATTTATTCCAACCATCTGTGTTACACACACACAAAAGTTTGTTTTTTAAGGGTTTTAGATTATTTTTTTTGTCCCCCTCAGCACCATCATTAGGATATAAAAACATTAACATATTTCAGGATTGACTTTTGCCCCCTAAAGAATATATCTTTCAGTCGAGAAACATTTTTCAGCACCGCTATTTGCAATTTGGAGATTAAAAAATATGAACCCAAAAGCATCCTTTTGGCATCATACTTTCTATTTAAAGGCCACCAAATGTTTCTTTCTGAGAAATTGTATTGAACAGTTAGGATCTTGGCATGCACTGTTGTTCTAGGGAGAGATATTCCTGGCCCACACTTGTTGCTGGGTAATGAATGACTAGAATGTGTGGACAGAGCCACCTTCCCATCTGTACTAGCCTTAGCTACCATCGATTGCTGTGTGGTGTCCTCTGTTGAACCATGCATGCTTAGTCATTAATTTTACTTAGGACTAATAAAAATACCTGCCTTTATTGATCAGCTACTGTATGCCTAGGGCATTACATATAATTTCTGATTTAATCATCACAGCAATCAGAATTTAAAGATAGAGAAACTGATGCTTATGTATTTTATGGGAATTTCTGATAACTACTTTTTTTGTGTGTGTGTAGAAGTTATTATTGATAAAACAATGTTAGAAATGTGTGGATTTTGTTTGTTTGTTGTAAATGCCTGGAATTTAAAAAGTGCATTTTTAGTTTTCTTCAAGGAGAATGGTACTAACTTTTAAAGTGTCTACTATGCTAAACTTCATATTAATTATCACAGTGAAAAGAAAAGAGGCCTAGTAAGATTAACTGTGTATCTTCTCAAGACTGAATCCAGGCATATCCTGGATTCTTGCCTAGGACTCCTTCATTCAGTATGTGTTTCAACTTGAAATAGTATACTGGTAGCCTATATTCTCCTACAGAATCCACCTATCTTCCTAACTATGTATCTATCTATTCTATTCTAGTCTAGCCTAGTCTGCCTGTGACCTATAATAATCCTGATGTTTGGGGAATGATATTATCTAAATGGTGACTTTTCTGTGCTACAGTAAGAGTCAAACATATAAGTTACATGTGTAACTATATGTATCAACCACATCCTATGTAAATACATGTATTTGTGGTTGATTCATACAATAAATCCATGCCTAGGTGATAAGCTCTATTGTCATCTTTCTCCCATCATTTGCACTAAGCTGAATTACTAAGCATGCAACGCAAATCTCAAAACAACTCATATGATGCAATGATACAAAAAGCAATTCACAGTTTAAAATAGATTGTTCTGAGAATAAGAAAAAAATTGGCTAAAGCAATAAAAGTAGAGAAAGATGAAGGAATTTGAGATCATTTAGCCTAGAGAAGATAAAGCTTGCTGAGTTTGAGAAAGTGATTCATTTAAATAGGTTTTTTATAAGAATAGTGAACAGTTTTCTATTCTGCCATCAGATCAAGAAATGAATTAATAAATTATCAAAGAGTTTAATTGGCTATAAGGATAATAGCCTCTATGCCAAAGTGATGAAATATTAGAACAAATTACTAAGGAAGATATGAAGTCTTTATACTGGAAATCTGCACAAAGAACATAAACAAACATCCTGCCCCCAAAAGTAATCTACTGGACAACAAGATCTCAAGTAGTCTTTTCTAAATTTTTGTTTTATAGACATCATAGCTCTTTCCTTACTTTTCTTCCATCTCTCCCTGCCATTCATAACAATATCCTAAACAGTAACAATTTCTGCCTTTTCTTTTTTTTTAAACATCTTTATTAGAGTATAATTGTTTTACAATGGTGTGTCAGTTTCTGCTTTATAACAAAGTGAATCAGTTATACATATACATATGTTCCCATATCTCTTCCCTCTTGCATCTCCCTCCCTCACACCCTCCGTATCCCACCCCTCTAGGTGGTCACAAAGCACAGAGCTGATCTCCCTGTGCTATGCGGCTGCTTCCCACTAGCTATCGATTTTACATTTGGTAGTGTATATATGTCCATGCTACTCTCTCACTTTGTCCCAGCTTACCCTTCCCCCTCCCCATATCCTCAAGTCCATCCTCTAGTAGGTCAGCATCTTTATTCCCATCTTGCCCCTAAGGTCTTCTGACCATTTTCTTTTTTTTTTTTTAGATTCCATATATATGTGTTAGCATACGGTATTTGTTTTTCTCTTTCTGACTTATTTCACTGTGTATGACAGTCCCTAGGTCCATCCACCTCACTACAAATAACTCAGTTTCGTTCCTTTTTATGGCTGAGTAATATTCCACTGCATATATGTGCCACATCTTCTTTATCCATTCATCTGTTGATGGACACTTAGGTTGCTTCCATGTCCTGGCTATTGTAAATAGAGCTGCAATGAACATTTTGGTACATGACTCTTTTTGAATTATGGTTTTCTCAGGGCATATGCCCAGTAGTGGGATTGCTGGGTTGTATGGTAGTTCTATTTTTAGTTTTTTAAGGAACCTCCATACTGTTCTCCATAGTGGCTGTATCAATTTACATTCCCACCAATGGTGCAAGAGGGTTCCCTTTACTCCACACCCTTTCCAGCATTTATTGTTTGTAGATATTTTGATGATAGCCATTCTGACCAGTGTGAGATGATATCTCATTGTAGTTTTGATTTGCATTTCTCTAATGATTAATGATATTGAGCATTCTTTCATGTGTTTGTTGGCAGTCTGTATATCTTCTTTGGAGGAATGTCTGTTTAGGTCTTCTGCCCATTTCTGCCTTTTATTTATTTATTTATTTATTTATTTATTTATTTATTTATTTATTTTTGGCTGTGTTGGGTCTTTGCTGCTGTGCACGGGCTTCCTCTAGTTGCGGTGAGCTGGGGCTACTCTTCATCATGGTGCGCGAGCTTCTCATTGCAGTGGCTTCTCTTATTGCAGAGCATGGGCTCTAGGTGAGCAGGCTCAGTAGTTGTGGTGCACGGGCTTAGTTGCTCTGCGGCACGTGGGATCTCCCCGGACCGGGGCTCGAACCCATGTCCCCTGCCTTGGCAGGCAGATTCTTAACCTCTGTGCCACCAGGGAAGTCCCTGCCTTTTCTTTTTAAGCACATCTGATTATAAGACTATTAACTGCAGTTTGTCTTTTACATTCCATTGTCAAGAAGTGAAAACAGTTATATATGAGCCAGTTTTTCAAGAAAAATGCAGATTGCAAGGGAGAGCACACTTAAAATGTATTCCTTACATACATGTAGGGACTAGATCGATGATTGAAAAATATTGTTAAATCATAACACTCCCCTGTTTAAAACCTATCAATGGCTTCTCATTAAACTAAAGTAAAATCCAAATTCCGTAGTATGGTCTACAAGGCCTTTCAGGATCTGAACATTCTGTATCTCTGTTCTCCTCTCCTCCCATTCTTCTCCAGTTCACACCACTTCAGCCACTCTGGTCTTATTACTTATCCAACACACCAGCTTCTTAGCTCTTCCTAGTCTTTTTCCTTGGATTAATACCAAAATGATACTGAACAGGTGACCACTCAACAATGTTGTATGAGGATATTCCACACTCAGGGAACAGCAAGTACAAAGCTCTGAATGCTCTCTTTCTGTCATTTTCCCCTGAACATGCATAGGTAGACATACACATCGACATCCATATCTTTCTACTGAACATTTTTCTTTGCTGCACATCCACTGACATTATATCTGTTTTGTATACCCATTTAGTGTCAGTTTCTCCTTCTATGTCATGAGTACTATGATCAAAGACTGCTTTCTTTCTTATTCTCTCTTATATTGCCTACACCTAGTATAGTATCTGGCACATGATAGACATTTAATAAATCAGCCTTTTATTCCACTTTCAATTTAAACGTAGACATTATTTCCACAATGCCAAAATCTGATGGAAAAAAAATATTGTCTATAGTTGTGACTATAGCCAAAGTCAGTATATTTGTGACTGAATATTAAACTTTTCATCTGTATGGTTTGTCATAATGGAAAGAGAGATGTAGTCTGAAGGTGAACTGGGAAGTACAATTTGAAGAAATTATATCATTTATTCTTTCTAAAATGAATCAAGGCTTATTGTCTTTGGGTAAAAATGTATTATTAAAAAAAATCTTACAGTGAACTTCTTTTCTCCATGTAAGAAAACATTTGCTATTTAAAAAATGTGATTCTCTCTCTGATGTGAGAAGAATTTATTCCATTCCCTATCCGAGAATTTCGTTGCCATTTGCATGTTGCCTAGAATACAAATTGTACTTAGTAATCAATCAGTGTTTAATTGCTGCTCAAGTAAACCCTCGTAATCAGACTTGCTGTAAAAATGTTAAGGTGTGCAAAAAGCATAAGGTGGCATTTTCCCCTCCTTCTTATTATGCCTGTGTAAGTTCCATTAATACTAATAGGAGGCACAGCTGGTCGTCAACAGGAGATTACAGGTTGCTGTTTAAATCATATTTTATTTTTATACCTTGACAAGATTTATGTATTGAAATCAGTTGGCCAGATTTTTGCTGTTGTTAAGAAAGCTTTTCTCTGAAAGAATGAGATTGGGAGAGGGAAATGGAGTCTCATATTTTTTATTTTAAGAATATAAAGACTCGAAATCCAAGCAGCAGCTTGTCCTTATACAGCAAGTCTGTCTTATGCTTTAGCACCAGCTGGAGTCCCATTTCTAATTTGCTGTGAAGAATTAAGTGATTTGAGACACATACCCTGGAGTATTTGACCTCCAGTGTCAACCAGCTAGCTTGCAATTCCCTTGGCTGGAAAGTTTCTCCAGAATTGATTTGAACTAACATCAGTTAAAATACTCTGCAATATACTAGTAAATATCATTGAAAATCTGAGAATGACTTTATAGCCATGAAAATAAGCACACTGTAGAATATTAAGGAAAGGAGTTTAAAAAACGTGGGAAGCTTGGTGATCCGAAATGTTGTGACAATAGAACTTTTCACCTCAAGGTCATCTGTTTGAGTCTGGCACAGCTGGGTAGCTTCACTGGCTGAAGGTGATTGTGAACTGTGTCAGTGCTCTCAAGCTTATTTGTCATAAAACAGCTATTCCTGTTATTGTCAATTGCCACAGTGTTGACAATTCTTGAGATTAAAAGGACTAATAAGGACAAAGTTAGGGCAGTATCGTCATTACCCCAATGCAAACCAGCCTCCATTTGTTTCAGTCTTCCTTTTCCCATGTTGTTGCCCTCTTCTGGATTGTTGTCCATTTTTTCTCTGTACCTAATCTAGTTCTTCAAGTCATTCAACTCATTCCTTCTCCCTCTCCATGGTACTTCTCCCAATAATCCTAAGGATTATTATTTTCTCATTCCTCACCTTGCTTGGTATCCAGTTACCTGATGATAATTATACCAGTATGAGTAACGCTATTATAGGTGGAGGAATAAATGTCACCATTCCCATATTTCTTGAACTTCTCTATCCCTCTATTTTCTCCTTCCCCAGATTCCACTACAGTTAATTAGCCACATCCCATGGAGCCATATCCTCATTCTCACTCCAAAATCTCACGTGGATCCTCACCCTAGTTCTGGTGTCCCTACTTGACACTGCCTACCCTAACTTGCTGTACTATCCGCTCTAAATAATGAAGGGTACAATGAAAGCTTATAACCATGGACATCCCCATCCCCTTGACATGATAAAGTAGATAAAGGAGAAAGTAGATGGAAAGTGTCAGTCACGAGGTGAGATCAAAAGGTAGGGGTAACTTCTGAGAATCCCTAGTTGGAAAACTACATAGTGATTACCTTTCATAGCCTATTTCCCCATATTTATTAGAGTTATATGTTTGTTGGGATATTTAGTACATTTAATACTACATTTCAAGTATAGTATGAGTTCACGTAACCTTATGACTTTACATAATCCCCTAATTCTTTAACTTCTATGTTTATTCCCAGAGTAAAACTACATGGTGGGATGGAGTAATAAAAATATCTACCTTTTATTGAGAGATTACTCTATGCCAGGCACTGCCTTGAGTGCATTATGTATATTATCTCATTCAATACTTAAATCTATCTCAGGAGATATTATTATGCTTGTTTTATAGTAAAGGAAATTGAGCCTTCAGGAGTTTAAGTACATGACCAAAGTCACACTACCAGAAATATCAAAGTTTCAGGATGAACATAGATATTTCCAAATTCATAGCCCATTTTCTTAACCAGTATTGCCCACGATGTCTTCAAATTCTAATATTTTGTGATTTGATCCACCTATTTAAGCACCTAAGGTCTAGCCTGAGATTTAGCATAATATATCAACTTCGCTTCAAGGAACACTATACTTATGCATTCAACTCAGTGCTTTATTTAATGTATTTGGTAGAATGAAGTAGAGTTATGCTTATGTGCCATTGTGTACCAATTCTTGGTTACGTCTTTGTCACCCAGTAAGATTTTGAGTGTAATAATCCAGTAACTGACATATATTTTCTTTTTGTCTTAGAAAACATATGGCACATTATTGGGCACTGAATAAAAGCTCAGCAAATGCTTATAGCTTTGAATTGATGTTCTAATAAAATTATCAGGTTATGGAAATTCAGAAGTTTGTACCCTGCAAATTTTGATTTTAATTTGAAAGAAAAATTATCCTACTTGCTATTATGGTACCTAAGACTATATACAATCCACTAGTGAGGTTTTGAGGAATATGTGATCATTTTGTATTCATAATTTATTTTTTCTGAATATGTGATAATAAAAATGTAAAAAAAATAAGGGAGAAAATATGTAACACTTATAATTCCACCATCAATGCTTTAATCTATGTCAATTTATACAACTGTTTTACACAGTTGGAATTATTTTAATAACCTTGATTTGTAACCTGATTTTTTTCACTTAACACAAAATATGATATTTAGTAGATTCATGTTATTCTAAATTTTGAGTGTTATTAAGTATAGGTTAGGTTATGCTGCAATGACAAATGATGGCAGAAATTTCAGAGGCTTAATACCACAAAGGTTTATGTCTTACTCATGATACATTTCTCATGTGGGTCGACCCACAGCCTCTGCTCCATACAGTCATCCTGGGACCTAGTTGCCAGAACTTTCACTTTCTTTTGGTTGTACCTTCTAGAACATGTGGCCTCCTCAGTCACTGCAGCACATTAAAAAGATGCAGGAAGTTTTCATCTTAACAATTAAATACTTAAACTAGAAATGACACGTGTCATTTCCACTCATAGTCCAATAGCCAAAACAAGTTATATTACCCTCCTAATTGCAAGGGGGCTGAAAACTGTAAGGAAACATACGGAATATTTTATATAACTAATCTTCCTCACTTTTTTCCTTCAATATAATTCCTTCAATATAATTCCTTCAGTTTTATATTTAACAGAGATTTCTCAAAGTTATGATTATCAAGAAAGGCATTCTTCCCATTTTTCAAGTGTTGATATAAAGGTAGCAGTTACTAACCTTAGAGTTCAGATTCAGTTAGGTTCACCAGAAACGTAACTTAAATTACTCTCTAATAGAACTTAATTTTTATTCTGAATCCTTAATCAGTCAAATGGCAAAACCAAAATCTCGTTCATTGTAAGGCTTCTTTTCCCTTTCACATGAGTTGCTTCTTCTAAATTCTAGGCAGTTGACAAAGTGCCGGAGTCTTAGTAAGGAGGGTGGGCACCTGGTCCTCGGTCATTTTCATGTTTCTCTGTGATAAAAGCTGAGATGACCATCATCCATTCTGTTCACTGTCCACACATGTAAGTACAGTTTGCTCTTCTTTCCTGAAGACAAGACCTCCAAAGCATCCTGTTCTCTCTCAGTTACTGCTGTGCGCCTGTGGAACAGAGGGAACACATTATTTTGCTACTGTAGCTACATTGGGAATGTGTTAGGGATGGGATGAGTGTGAGGGGAAGCAAAAGAGGCAGAGCTCGAGTTCTTTTCTGAGAAACCCACAAGTGACTAATCTTTCATTCTTGATAGGAAAAATGAGGAATATAGAGATTGACCACATATTCTTCCCAAATATTATGATGTAGCATAACCTTGTTCCTGGATCTCAAGTTTTAAAATGAAAAAGAAAACCTGACTCATTTTACCCGTGTTTTACAACCCTCATTTCAGGCTATAATCTGACTGAATAAATAGAGGAAACACAAAAAATGAGGAAAGGAAAAAGAAAAATACATAGCAAATTATCAAGATATTATTCTGTAATCTGCTAACCAAGTACTCATAGCTGGTTTCTTCTGTGTAAGGTGGCCATATTCTGCACCATGCAGCTACGTTATCTAATAAATCCTGACTGTCTAGTGTTTATTTGGGATCCCGGAGCCAAACTTCTCCTGTAGTAATGTGTGGCTCAATCATATTCTCAACCTTAGAATTTTGCTTAGAGACTCTGGTGTTCCTAGGAATAAAATTTTATTATATACCTTTAGAAGTGGTGGTAGTGAAATGGGGGATTATTGCTGTTTCTTCATTTGTTGGTTGGTTGTTGCTTTAGAAGAAGCATTTTGTCTATCACTGTGGGTAGGTGATTCATTAGTTGTGAATGTTAATTCATTAATTGTGAATTGCTTGTGAATTCCCTCTCTCCCTTCATCTGGCTCCTGGGAAGGAAGCTCTCTCTTGTTTCTAAGGAATTATTTTCCAATCCTCCTGCCCATCAAGCAAAGTTAGAAAAATAGATTATTTTGTCATTCTGGTAGAGGGATTTTTGGCTGAAGAAGCCCTTTTTGAGATATGAATTCATATTTTGAGAAAGAAAAGGACAGGGATAGTAGAGGCCTTATGTTTTGGGAGTGGGGTGAGAATGAGAGTTAACCCTCAGTCCTGAGTGGAAATGGGAAGGAGTGTGAAAAAACAAAAGTGAGTGCAGCTTCCACAGAATAGAGGCCCTCTGAATAGGTAGGGTCTTAGAAGCTGAAGGCTCGTTTCTGCAAAGACCCAGTGCTAAGTTTCACACTTTTGAGGATCATGGCAAGTGTCCCCCATAACTTAGCCAGATAAAGTGGAAGTTGACCTTCCTTTGGAGCAACAGTCCTCAAAGGCACTGTGCTGTCTAGGCAGGAATTCTGATAAAAAATATGAAAGAGCACATAGTGAAAGATCAAAGTCTAATATTATATGACATTACGTAGACCCTAGATGGTCTCTTTATTTTTTTTATAAACCTTTTATTTTAGAAAAATTTTAGATTTACAGAAAAGTTGCAAAGGTAGTACAGAGAGTTCCCGTGTATCTCACATCCAGTTTTCATTATTATTAACATCTTAAATTAGTATGGTACATAGGTCAGGTTAATGAACCAATATCGGTCCACTATTAGTAACTAAAGTTCAAACTTTATTCATATTTCTTTATTTTTTACCTAATTTTTTTTATTGTTGCAAGATCCCATCCTCTATACCATGTTATATTTAGTTGGCATGTCTCCTGAGATTCTTCTTGGCTCTGGTAGTTTCTCAGAAATCCTTTTTTTAAAATGATATTAACAGTTTTGAGGAGTGCTGGTTAGGTATTTTGTCGAATGACCCTTAATGAAGACTTGTCTGATGTTTTTCTCATGATTACACTGGGCTAAGGATTTGGGGGAGGAAGACCACAGAAGTAAAATGCCATTCTCATTGCATAATATCAAGAGTATATGCTATCAGTCTGACATCACTTTTGATATTAAACTTGATCATTTGGCTGAAATAGTATATGTCAGGTTTCTCCACTGTGAAGTTACACTTTTTCCCTCTCTCTTTTTCCATACTGTATTTGCGGGGGGCGGGGGGCGGGAACGGAGTGATGAAGTCACTATAAAAGCTCATATTTAATGTTTAGAAAAAAGAAAATCAGTGGTTGGTGGGGAAGAGTGAATAGGTAGAGAAGTACGTAAAGGAGATAGAGTCTGATCTGTGCTTCAAAACAGAGGTAGGTTTGGATAGGCAGAAAGAACAGAGGATGGGGGTCATGCTCCCCTTCCTTGAAGACTGAGAATCTATATAAATTACCTGGAATTCTTCTGCATGGAAGCTTTTAAAATTCTCTCCCATGTATTTACTTAGTCAATAATTAATTTATATTAGTGTAGAGTCGTGGATATTTATTTAATACTTTAGGTTATAATACAGTACCATTTTATTTTGTTACTCAAATTGTTCCAGCTTTAAACATTGAGAGCTCCTTAAGTTGGCTTCTGTGTTGCTTTAAGATTCCATTTGTGTGTGTGTGTGTGTGTGTGTGTGTGTGTGTGTGTGTGTGTGTGTGAGAGTGCGAGTATTAGTCGACTCAGGAGGCTGCTATAACAGAATACCATAGACTGGGTTGCTTAAACAACAAGAATTTATTTCTTACAGTTCTGGAGGCTGGGAAATCCAAGAACAAGATGCCAGCTCATTCAGTTCCTCAGTGAGGGCCCTCTTCCTGGTTTGCAGATGATTGCCCTTTTATTTTATGCTCACATGGTGGGGAGAGAGAGAGAAAGAGAGAATGAGAGAGAAAGAAAGAACAAGCTCTGATTTTAATGCCGTCATGGGGACCCACCTTCATCTAAACCTAATTATCTCTCAAAGCCTCCATCGGCAAATTGGGGGCTGGGGCTTCAACATATGAATTTGGAGGAGATACAAACATTCAGCTCATAACAGTGTGTGTGTGTGTGTGTGTGTGTGTGTGTGTGTGTTACCACTTTCTTTCTGGCACTACAATTTGCTGCAGGCTCATCGTGTGTATTTCCTGCACAGTCTGGAAGCAACGATTTCTCCAAGGAGCCCTGGTTCATTTTATTGGAGAATGGTATTAGAAACCAAGATCTGGGCACTAGGTATGCTTACTACTACTGGAGTGTCATTGCTTCTAGGCCTTCTCAGCAGACAGAGCAAGGAAATATGTGTATGTATACGCACCCTCGTGTAGGTAAATATCTATAAATATTTCCTATGTATCCATCTGTGACTATATTAAACTAAATGTGAGTTCATACTGATGTCTTCAACTCTAATCCATTACTGCGTAGATCATCTAACCTTCTCCCCTTGCTTTTCTGTAACCTCTTATTCCAACGGTGAGAGAACTGACTCCCACCATCCACCATCCACCATCCATTTACTTAATTGTTCAGTTTCAGTGCACATGTATAGCAGTACCAGAACTGTTAACCCATGATCCAGTGGGAAGCAACAATACATTGCTTTTGTAGTTACTTTTGCCTAGTTTTACAGACTCGGCTAATTTCCAAAGTTGCTTTGGTTAACACCTGTTCCCCCACTTCTTCAGTGAGGTTATTTAGTGCATTTATAATACAGTTAGATTCTTTTGTCACAGTCTGCATTCTATCTTGGGATCTCTTGATTTCCTAAATAATTTCTTTTTAATTTGCATACATTAAGGTTTGCTATTGGTGTTCTGAAGTTCTATGGGTATTGATTGACAAATGCATTATGTCATATATTCTCTATTAGCATCAGGCAGAATAGTTTAATTATCCTAAAATATCTCCTTTATTTCATCTATTCAAACCTTCCCTCTTCTGGAACCCTTGGCAACTACCAATCTGTTTACCTATTCTACAGTTTTACCTTTTCCAGAATTTCGTTTAGATGGACTCACACAGTATGTAGCTTTTTCAGACTGACGTCTTTCACTTAGTAATATGCATTTAAGATTCATGCATATTTTTGTATGCCTTGCTAGCTCATTACTTTTATCACTGACTAGTATTCTGTTATTTGGATATACCACAGTTTGTTTAACAAAAAGAAAGACATCTTGGTTGCTTCCAACTTTTAGTGACTATGAATAGTTTCTGTAAACATGCATATGTAATATTGATTTTTAGCTTTATCTTATTTTTAAAACAATTTTGACATAATTTACATACCGTAAAATTCATCCTTTAAAGATGTACAGTTAAGTATTTTTAGTACATTTACAATGTTATATAATCATCACCACTGTCTAATTCCAGAATAATCTCAGCATCCCAAAATGAAAACTTGTATCCATTAGAAGTTACTCCACAGTGTCCCTTGCCCCCAGTCCCTGGCAATCACTAATCTACTTTTTGTCTCTATGGCTTTGTCTATCTGGGACATTTCATATAAATGGAATCATACAGTATGTTGTGTTTTGTTTCTGACTTCTTTAACTTATCATAATGTTTTCAAAGTTCATCCATGTTGTACCATGTAACAACACTAATTGCTCTTTATGTCTGAATAATAGTCCATTTTATGGATATAGAATACTTTGTTTATCCTTTCTTTAGTTGATGGACGTTTGGGTTGTTTGTACTTTTTGGCTATTAAGAATAATACTGCTCGGGCTTCCCTGGTGGCGCAGTGGTTGGGAGTCAGCCTACCGATGCAGGGGACGCGAGTTCGTGCCCCGGTCCGGGAGGATCCCACATGCCGCGGAGCGGCTGGGCTCATGAGCCATGGCCGCTGGGCCTGCGCGTCCGGGGCCTGTGCTCCGCGGCGGGAGGGGCCACAGCAGTGAGAGGCCCGTGTACCGCAAACATAAATAAATAAAATAAATAAAATTGTAAAAAAAGAATAATACTGCTATAAATATTTATGTACAATCTTTATATGAGCATATGTTTTCATTTCTCTTGGGTCTATACCTAGGAGTTGAATTGCTGAGTCATATGCTAACTCTATGTTTTACTCTTTGTGGAACTGCCAAACTGTTTTCCAAAGCAGTTTTACTATTTTAAATTCCCACCAGCAATGTATGAAAGTTTCAATTTCTCTCCATCCTCACCAATACTTGTCATTGTCCATTACTTTTATTATAGCCATCTAAGGGGTATGAAGCAGTATCTTACTAGAGTTTTGATTTCCATTTCTCTAATGACTAATGATGTTGAGCATATTTTCTTGCGCTTCATGTGCAGATTTTTGTATGAGCGCAGTTTTCAAATCAATTTGGCAAATACCTAGAAGCATTATTGTTGGATTACGTGTTAAGACTATGGTCTCTTTATTTTTATTCAATCGAATAAATATGATATGAATTGCAACCAACATTTGTGGAAAAACTCCTACCTGTTACAAACTATGACAGCTAGCCATTTGTTAGCCAGAGAGGAGGCAGAAAGTTCCTATTACCCGTGTCGTTCTTCCCTGAGTGGGGAGGAGACATTTCACCCTCTAGGGAAGCTTGGAGAAGCGTTGGGATACTTTTGGTTTAACAACGACCTGTGTGCTACAGGCATTTATTGTCTGAGGCCCAGTCAATATTGTGCAGTGCGTGAAAGAGTCTTGCACAATCAAGAAAAGCCCTATCTCAAATGTCATTGAGCGTCCCAGATGAAAATAACAGCCAGACGTATGAGTCAGCAGAAACCAAAAGGTAGAAAAAAGTGAGGGGTAGAATTCAAAATTTGCAAGTGATGGAAAGAAAATAGTGGTTAAGGACAACTTCCTGGGACTGAGAGGTGATATGATCTTCCTAGAGCTGTCTTGAGTCATGTCATCTCTGGGATGTCATGACATAACGACCCCTGGGTCACTTGAGAATCTTGTTTTCCTTATTTATATTTTGTATCTTCATCCTGACCACCTAACATTATGTAGATTACCTAAGTGAGTGTCAGGTTTTGCAATCAGGAGATGCTAACTAGCATACCTTTTTTCCCCCATAAAGATATGGAGAGGGTGGAATTTGAAGAGGGAGGTCCACTTTACTCTGAAGTTATTCATTATAAGCTGTTAGGTCTAATATTTGCATGTGGTTAAAATGTTACAAGTAATGGTGGTATCTTTAAATATTAACCTGGCAAACTCATTATTTGGGATACTTTGATTTGTTGTTTTTTTACTATGTAATTCTAGTAAATTGGTTTCTGAGAAAACTCCACATTATGAAATGGAAGCAAATTTCACACCAAATATTTGGGGAGGAGAAAAAAAAAGCCAGTACTTTGCAAGTTTACTCACACTGTGTGGTTTGTTGTTTCAGAAAGCTTAGTATTTCACAAATGTATTCAACATTATAAATCATGAAAAAAGAAATAGAAAAAAGAATAGAAAAAAGTGAAAACTTCTCAATAACACCCATAGGTAAGAATTATAGCTTAAGTTGTGGTTAAAGTAGGACTTTGTCAAAAGTATAACCAAGGTACATTCTGTATACACTAAAGCATTTACTTTCCATATACTTGAATTTTCCATGTTACCAAAATGCTGAAGTCATTTTTTCCCTAGTGATTAGAACCTGGAATACATTGTTCTGTATTATCAAGCAGCCAAGGCAATAAGTAGTGGTTAAGCCATGTGGTAGTCTATTCCATTGGTGGTCCCGGATGAATTAGTCACCTGGTATTTGTCCACTTGTGCAGTCCTTTCCCTGTGAATCTGGACTGGACTAACAATGTGCTTAACTAAAAGAATAGGTCTAAGGTGACTGTGCTAGTTCCAGGCCTAAGCCTTAAAAAGTCTGGCAGCTTCCACTTTTGCACTCATAGGAGCCTTGACCCTCTAGACAAGAAATTCAGCTATGCTTTTGGAAAGGCCATAAGAAGCAGCGAGGAGAGTGAGAGGCCCTGAGACTACATGAAAGAGAGATGCCTAGCCCTCAGAGAGATAGATGCCTAGCCCTCTCAACCTCCCTGTTGCCCACAGCTGACTTGCCCGCTGAATTTACCTACAAAAGTGACCAGCAATAGGACCATCAGAAGAATCAGAAGCTGAGCCCAGCCCAGACTACAAACGTGTAAGCAAATAAAACAGTTGTTTCAAGCCAGTAAGTTTTGGCAATGAATGACCAGAAAAAGCACTTACAGAATATCTGACACTGCATAGTTTGCCAAGGAGGTACAAAGAATAGATGATGGAGTGATGCATGTTTGACTTCCAGGTTTATTTTATTTTATTTTGTCTTATTTTATTTAAATTTTATTTTATTGAGGTAAGAACACTTAACCTGAGATGTACTCCCTTAACAGTTGTTAAGTGTAGAATACCATATTGTTGACTATAGGTATGACGTTGTACAGCAGATCTCTGGAACTTGTTCATATTGCTTAACTAAAACTTTATGCCTACTGGTTAGTAACTCCTCTACCCTCTCCCCCCAGCCACTGGCTACCACCTTTCCACTCTGATTCTATGAATTTGGATATTTTAAATACCTCATATAATTGACTTCCAGGTCTTGAGCTTCCAGTCTTGAGTATACTATACATCTTTTCACTGAAAGTTTTAGAAACTACATTTTTTATTAGTAATATATTTTAGCTACATTTTAGATTATCCAAAATATAGCATGGAATATTAATTATATTTAGCATTTTTGTGAGTGAATAAGTTTTCATCTTCTAATAAGTAGCTTATAAATGAACTTTTGGAAGACATTAGTCTACTGAGTGTTGTCTGTATCATCACATATAGTACTTCAAGGTATAATTTTCAATTATTGCAGTAATTCAGGCAAGGGAGAAATTTGGACCTGCCTGAGCAATTCAAGAAAGGTGCAAGGTACCCGGAACTGATAGGAAGGAAAGAGTTGGAGTGAGCCAGGTGTAGAAGAACAAGACAGACATTCTGAATGAGGTGTGACATGCTAAATGAGGCACAGTGGCCTGGGGGAAGCTGCCATCTTAGAAGGGTACTTAAAGACTTGGTTTAGATTCACACTGGATGGGTTAAGAGGATTTTAAAGGAATTACCCAAAGGTAACTTAACAAGGAAATTACATGATTAGGCCATGTTTTAGACTTATGAATTTGGCAGCAATTCTGAGGACAGAGTAGAAGAGGGAGAGGTTTAACAAAATCATGAAAAATCTTACTGACATCCAGTGTTTTCAGAAACTTTCTCTAGTATTCAAAAGAGATTTTTTAAAACAGAAGTATAAAATAATTGCAATAAATAGTAATAAGTACTTTTGCTATTTAGTCAAATACTTTCATATAATGTCATAATAACAACAAATTAGAAAGACTACCATATCTTCTTGATCAAAAAGTTAATTCTTTGGTCATGTAACTTTAATGATCATCCTGGGCTGTTCCATGATACTGTAACTAAAGAGATGTATACTTTTTGCAACCATAACCTTTGTCATCCTCAAGCAATTTTGTTTATGTTGACTTTCCTTAGAAACTTTATAGTGCTTGTACATGTATATATGTATTTTTCTTTCGGTCTCTTATGCTGGACATGATTTTTCATATTTTGACAAATGTTAAACAGCAGAGCATTTTCTTACACATTTAAATGTCACTAAATAAATATGAATGTGTCTTCCTGTAATGAAAAAAGATGTTCAAGACAAAGAAATTCAGGCAGACTCTAAAGGAATAACTGAGTCAGGATGAAAAATAAAACGAAAAATGTTCTCCCTATCTCTCAGCTTAGTCCAAAGTATCTCTTAGAACATCTTAAAGGTATCCTCTATGAACATATACCTATACTTCATATTATTATTTGTAATTGCATAGGGAGTATCACAAGAACTGAGAAAAATATCTTGTTAAAATGTATTACCTTTATAAAATTTGTAACCAAAGATTTATTTATGCACAAATACTCTTCAAAGGGCAGGCCTCGTGTTCAATACCCAGTTATGGCTAGAGTTAGTGCTAGAAAGGAAGGTCCATAAGGTCTGTCCAATTTATATTCCTAGGACGATGAGCTGTGTTAGGATTTCTTCTAACACACAACCTGAATATTCTATTCTATACAACTTTTTAGAATTTGGTGGAAGCCTTTCCAAGTTAGGTAAAGCTTTTTAGAGGGCTTAGTATTTAGCTAAATTTCCTGGATTGGTCTTGGAGCTAATTTAGGCTTTAGTGACATGTAATAACAACTTGAGACATTTCCTTGGCCAGAATTTATGTGATATGTGCTTCTGTGATTTAGAGTGTTATGTTGTATCACTGGATTACAGATAATCCATTTCCCATTGAAATATGTAGCCACAAACTTTAAATGAATAAAGAATGAGTCGAATGAGAAGCATAGCAAATGTTGCTAAAATGCAAAATCTGCATATATTTTTAGATTTGTCTACATTAGGACCTATACTATAAAATATGGAAATTCTTTTAAAATCTGGAGATACTGCATGGTTTTGGAAGGCACTCCTCTAAATGGATCTAATTTAGGTCTTAAGTATTGTTTGGGATAAAATATTAAAGGTAGCTTTTGATTTGAGATATTTAAATTAGAGTTGCCTGTAGATTAACTTCAAAGATTAAAACTCATAATCAGCTGTTAATTCTAATTCTTTTTACTGTCATATAAGTGTAAAATTGTATTTTTATCTCTAAGGTAACATAATGAACCATGAATCTACAATTTGAAAAACTGTATACTAATGAACTTATAATTCCCTTGTGCATATGTTGGAAGGCTTTTTTTCAAAGCATATCTGAAAGTATAAAGAATCTCTTTTTAGTGTTTGATTAGCAGCAAAATTAGTGAGTTAGAAACATTATTCATACTACAATAGAGATGTAGGCAAGTTGGAAACTCTCCAATTGGGTATTTGGAAACAGGGACAACTTAATTGTTCTGAGGTTGAGAGACAAATTATTGATTACATTTTCCCACTAAAGCACTCCCTTTAAAATTAAACTGAAATTTGCGGGGTGGGTGGTGGTAGTGGTGGGATGAACTGGGAGATTGGGATTGACATATATACACTAATATGTACAAAATAGATAACTAATAAGAACCTGCTGTGAAAAAATAAATAAATAAAATAAAATTGAAAAAAATTAAATTAAACTGAAATTGTTGGTACCTTTTGCTAAGGAAACACTCATCCTCTACTGGAAAGTGCTTGGCAAATGGTAGGTGCTCAATAAGTATTTTCAAAATGAATGCTAAATGCAAACATGTCCACTAATTATGAATCTTCTGCTGCTTATTTGAATTTAATAAAAATTGTGTTTTATTTTTCTATTGTACAGATTAGACACAGTAAAGAGATATGAATGTTGATGCCATTTTTGGTGATTTTATGAAGCAAATTTGTCATTTGCAAATTTTGACTCAATATTTATATTTCTAGTGTACAAATAACTGATTTCTGGAAAATATTAAAAGCAATTTTTTGTGTATCAAATGCTTTGATCTTTTCAATAATGCCTCTTGAACATGAATTTTTAAAATATAAACCCGAGCAATGAAAGAAAGAGTACAAGTGTCTAGATATTAAATGAAATGTTTAGAGGTGTATATCTTAAGCTATATACACTCAAACTGAAAATAAGAATTTTCTGGGCAGCATAAGAAATTATGGTAGAATGAGTTGCCTCTGTGTGTGTGAGTAGGTATGTACTTGGGTTAGTGTTCTGTTTGTTTTACAGTAAATGGAAAAATAAATGATACTTCTTGTGGCTGAGAATTTTAGTGTCCTAAGTTGTGTATGTATTAGATGAGAAAAAGTCCTTAAATATTCAAAATTGGTATTATTGGTATATACATTAAAGAAGTTCTTTCACTGAATAGGAGAAGCAATGCTTACAGCAAGCTTGGAGTTGAGTGAGGAGAAAGAGGGTCAAAGATGAACAGGGATAGAAGTAAGGATAGCCATGAACTAACCAAAAGTGTGAAAAATACTTTTATTACTCATTGGACAAGAAAATTACAGAATCACAGATGCAGAAAATCCACACATTTTGATGTGTGTAATTTAATTTCAGTTTAAAAGATGCTGCTAAATAGAAGAGAAACAAATTCAGATATTTCCAAATGAGGCTTGCATCCAGAAGAAGGGATTTCAGGCTTTACTCAAGTCTATCACTAAATGTATCTGATACCATCATTAAGTATGTATTAATAAGCTAACACTTATGTATGTACAATACTATGTTAGATGATGAGACGACAGAGAATCGTTAGACATATTTAAGAATCTTAAATTTTCCAATCTTATTAGAAATCTAAGAGACACCTATAGAAAGAAGATAAGATCTGGTATCATCTGCTATGTTCTAAATATGTGTACAAATAATAAGTGCTATATTCAGCTATGATAGAAGGTGAAATGTGATAAGTGTTAAAACCAAGTAACATGCGAGCACAAAAGGTGGAGAGATTAAAATAGGGGAAGAGGAAATGGGATTTTAATACACTAAGTTTTCATGTAGAGGGAACAGTATAGCAAAGGTACTAACGTAAGAAAGATGGAGCAAGATTGTGGAGTTGCCCTGAATGAGCATACATACAGGGTGTACGGTGGTGTAAAAGCCTTAAAAAAATAAGTTGACTGTAGTAATGGAGAATTTCAAATGTTGGGATAAGAGGTATTAATTGTGTTAAATAGACCTGTAAAACTGTTCAAAGTCTTTCAAGACTCAAATCCTGGTGTAACATGATGAGATGTTGGTTTAAGATGAAAACTCTGGTAGTGGGTAATGAAAAGAATAAAGTGAAGGTGTGGAGACAAGTAAGGAAGTTACTATAATAATCCAGGTGATAGGGATTAAGAATCTGAACTAGGACAATAACAGAATGAATGGAAGCAAGAGGTAGATGATGTTGCAGAGATGAAATAAAAACAGTGTGCAAGCAAATAGTTGTTAGGACAAATAAACAAAATAAAAATGTTAGTAACTACTATTTGTTACACATTTTTACATCCATATTTATTGTCTTTCTGAAATTCTTGGAAAGGTACAATTTTCTAAGACTGAACCAGGAAGAATTAGAAAATATAAACAGACCTATCACAAGTGATGAAATTGAAACCATAATTTAAAATCTTCCAACAAACAGAACTCCAGGACCAGATGGCTTCACAGGCGAATTCTATCAAACATTTAGAAAAGAGCTAACACCAATCCTTCTCAAACTCTTCCAAAAAATTGCAGAGGGAGAAACACTCCCAAATTCATTCTACAAAGCCACCATCACCCTGATACCAAAGCCAGGCAAAAATATCACAAAAAAAGAAAATTATAGACCAATATCACTGATGAACATAGATGCAAAAATCCTGAACAAAATACTAGCAAACAGAATCCAACAGCACATTAAAAGGATCATACACCATGGTCAAGTGGGATTTATTCCAGGGATACAAGGTTTCTTCAATATATGCAAATCAATCAATATGATACACTACACTAATAAATTAAGGAGTAAAAACCATATGCTCACCTCAATAGATGCAGAGAAAGCTTTTGACAAAATTCAACACCGATTTATGAGAAAAGCTCTCCAGAAAGTGGGAATAGAGGGAATCTACCTCAACATAATAAAGGCCATATATGAAAAACCCACAGCAAGCATCATACTCAATGGTGAAAAACTGAAAGCATTTCCACTAAGATGAGGAACAAGACAAGGACGTCCACTCTCGCAACTCTTATTCAACATAGTTTTGGAAGTCCTAGCCACAGCAATCAGAGAAGAAAAAGAAATAAAAGGAATACAAATTGGAAAAGAAGAAGTAAAACTGTCACTGTTTGCCAATGACATGATACTATACATAGAAAGTCCTAAAGATGCCACCAGAAAACTACTAGAACTAATCAATGAATTTGGCAAGGTTGCAGGATACAAAATCAATGCACAGAAATCTCTGATATTCCTATACACCAACAATGAAAAATCAGAGAGAGAAATTAAGAAAACACTCCCATTTACCATTGCAACAAAAAGAATAAATAAAATACCTAGGAATAAACCTGCCTAAGGAGGCAAAAGACTTGTACTCAGAAAACTATAAAACACTGATGAAAGAAATCAAAGATGACATAAACAGATGGAGAAATATACCATGTTCTTGTATTGGAAGATTCAATATTGTGAAAATGACTATACTACCCAAAGCAATCTACATATTCAGTGCAATCCCTATCAAACTACAAATGGCATTCTTCACAGAATTAGAACAAAAAATTTCACAATTCATATGGACACACAAAAGACCCCGAATAGCCAAAGCAATCTTGAGAAAGAAAAACGGAGCTGGAGGAATCAGGCTCCCTGACTTCAAACTAAACCACAAAGCTACAGTAATCAAGACAGTATGGTACAGGCACAAAAACAGAAATATAGATCAATGGTACAGGATAGAATGCCCAGAGATAAACCCACGCACATATGGGCACCTAATTTACAGCAAAGGAGGCAAGAACATACAATGGAGAAAAGACAGTCTCTTCAATAAGTGGTGCTGGGAAAATTGGACAGCTACATATAAAAGAATGAAATTAGAACACTCCCTAACACTATACACAAAAATAAAATCCAAATGGATTAAAGACTTATACGTAAGACCAGACACTATAAAACTCTTAGAGGAAAACATAGGAAAAACAATCTTTGACATAAACTACAGCAAGGTCTTTTTTGACCCACCTCCTAAAGTAATGGAAATAAAAACAAAAATAAACAAATGGGACCTAATAAAACTTAAAAGCTTTTGCACAGCAAAGGAAACTATAAACAAGACAAAAAGACAACCCTCAGAATGGAAGAAAATATTTGCAAATGAAACAACAGACAAATGATTAATCTCTAAAATATACAAACAGCTCATGGAGATCAATATCAAAAAACAAACAATCCAGTTTAAAAATGGGCAGAAGACCTAAATAGACATTTCACCAAGGAAGACATACAGATGGCCAAGAGACACATGAAAATATGCTCAACATCACTAATTATTAGAGAAATGCATATCAAAACTACAATGAGGTATCACCTCACACCAGTCAGAATGGCCATTATCAAAGAATCTAGAAACAATAAATGCTGGAAAGGGTGTGGTGAAAAGGGAACCCTCTTGCACTGTTAGTAGGAATGTAAATTGATACAGCCACTATGGAGAATAGTATGGAGGTTCCTTAAAAAACTAAAAATAGGGGCTTCCCTGGTGGCGCAGTGGTTGAGAGTCCGCCTGCCGATGCAGGGGACACGGGTTCGTGCCCCAGTCTGGGAAGATCCCACATGCCACGGAGCGGCTAGGCCTGTGAGCCATGGCCGCTGAGCCTGCACGTCCGGAGCCAGTGCTCCACAACGGGAGAGGCCACAACAGTGAAAGGCCCGCGTACCGCAAAAACAAGAACAAAAACAAAAACAAAAAACTAAAAATAGGACTACTATAAGACCCAGCAATTCCACTACTGGGCATATACCCTGAGAAAACCATAATTCAGAAAGAGTCATGTACCACAATGTTCATCGCAGCTCTATTTACAATAGCCAGGACATGGAAGCAACCTAAGTGTCCATCAACAGATGAATGGATAAAGAAGATGTGGCACATATATACAATTGAATATTACCCAGCCATAAAAAGAAACAACATTGAGTTATTTGTAGTGAGGTGGATGGACCTAGAGTCTGTCATATAGGGTGAAGTAAGTCAGAAAGAGAAAAACAAATATGGTATGCTAACACATATATATGGAATCTAAAAAAAAAAAAAAAAGGTACTGATGAACCTAGTTGCAGGGCAGGAATAAAGAGAGAGACAGACATAGAAAATGGACTTGAGGACATGGAGTGGGAGGGTGAAGCTGGGGTGAAGGGAGAGTAGCATCAACATATGTATACTAACAAATGTAAAATAGTTGGCTGGTGGGAAGCAGCAGCATAGCACATGGAGATTGGTTCAGTGTTCTGTGATGACCTAGAGGGGTGGGATAGAGAGGATGAGAGTGAGACTCAAGAGGGAAGGGATATGGGGACATATGTCTGCAAATGGCTGATTTGCTTTGTTGTGCAACAGAAACTAACACAGTACTTTGAAGTAATTATACTCCAATAAAGATCTATTAAAAAAATAAAAAAATAAAATTGTCTTTCTTATAATGTAATTTTCCAGTGTGTGTGTCAGAGCAATGCCAACCTAATAAACTGAGTTACTTCAAATATATTTTATGCAAAGATATTTGCATTATTTTGAAGTAACAGAGCATCAATTTGGGGTATGGAAAGGTTCTCTCTAATGAAGAAGGGATAATAGGCAAAATCTGATAGAAATTCACATTTCATGTGAAATGTATGGAGTATATGTATGTGTGTGTGTATATATATATGTATAAATATATATAAATAAATAAATAAATATATATATATATAAAATACTCCCCATCAGCTTTATATCTGAAAAGATTATTGAGAATCATTGTTGGAAAATGTGTTGGAATAAGGAAGTTTATTCACCACCTAAACCAATTCATTTGAAGTGGGATTAGATATCATCTGTTTAATAATGAGAAAAACCAAAAAAATAAAGGCCATACCTGAATATCTTAAATAACAATACAAGACAATGGAAAAGAAGCATCTGCTTGCCCTGGTGAAAGGGCTTTTTTTCTGAAAATGATTTGCTGCAGGAACCAGAAGGAAATATTAGAAAACAATCAGTGTTCAAAAAAGTATGCAAGAAATCATTGTTTTTTACAAAACAATAGAAGAAAGTCATTAGAGAGGCAATGTTCAAGTGAAATGGTAAAGGAATGACTTAAAATAAGAAAGAATTGTAAAGAAATTAAAAATTATATTAAAAGAATAACAATCCATTGATATCTCAAAAAGCTTAATGATGATGTCGAGGATAAGTTTGAATCAAATAAGAAAGAGAAGAACAATAAAACAGTAGAAAATGACTTTTGCTATTTTAGTCTCTGATGTTTTAATTAAACATAAAATGCATTATGGAGAAATTTGAGAATAAGATAAACTCCATGGATCTTTTCTCCAGAAACAGGTACACATGCATATACACCTAAAACTCTTATCAATTTTAAAAGGTTCACAGACCTCCCAAACTGCACACATGTGCCCTATGTTAAGGTGAAGAATTCCCATTATGCAGTGGATCTCAATAATCTAGTTCAATATTTCCAAAACCAGTATTCCATGGAATACATTTTTTCCCCAACTGGCTAAGACCTAAGTGTCCAATACTCAAGTTTGGGAACTGATAGAATAAGCAATATTAAGCAGATCCCACTACTTCATTACTTCTCAGAGCCTTATATATGCAATGTATCAATACCTAACTGTTTTTAAAAATACTTACTCTCTGCCAGACAATAAGTGTTCAGTATAATATATATTCATCTTACAGTCCTCAGAACAGTCCTATAAGTACTGTACTGTTATTTTTCCTCTTTCAATGACATGGAAAGTGAGGTTAAATAACTTGTGAAAATTCACACAGCCTGTCAACTGGGGGAGCTAGGATTCAAACAATCTAGTTTAGAGTCTGTGTTATTAACCACTACAATAAAGACAGGAAGCAGGGCATATAGGGACTATTAAACTTTTGTATTTTGAGGTGAACCTATTAATATTCCACAGAAGTAGTATTTTATAGAGCATATATGGAAAGTGTTAATATGATTAAGTAGTTGAATAAAATATAAACATAATGCGAAACTTACACACACAGTTACATAGCTTTGAAAACTAACAAAATACAGAAAATGTTTACAAAACGTGATCATTTTATTAGGCAACCAAAAATATCTCAACATATTCTGGGCAGAAATTATGCTTTCTATATTCCTTGTTAACAATGCAAAGAAACTAAAAATTATTAACTGTATTAGTTATGCTATAATTATAGCTGCTGATACAGAGCCTCAAAATAACAGCTCTTAAATGAGTTAGAAGTTTATTTTTGTCACACAAAGAATTCTATCATAAACCATCAGGGTGGATAGGGCAGCTCCTGGTATCAGTGACCCAGGCATCTTCTACTTTCTTATTCTACACACCTCAACCTTTTGCTTCCACATCGTGGTCTAAGTTAGCTGCTTCAGCACCTCTCTCCTTCATGTCTGCATTTCAGGTATTGAGAAGAAGGGAGCACACTGTTTCATTTTCAGAGTAAGCATTTATATCACTTCATCATTCCATCACTTTCACTCAGGTCTCCTTGTGGAACTATTACATGGCAACACCTAGCTTCAAGAGCAACTAGGAAGTAGTAGTCTTCAGGATGGTGACCACGTGCTCAGCTAAAAAACATATCGCCACATAAGAAGGGGATAACAGATATTGGGATGTTGGGGCAACCAATAGATTTGGCCAATCTAGAAGAAAATATTCTCTTTACTCAGATACACAATGAAATCAAAACTATAGTTACAGCAGGTTTAAAACTGGTGGGATGCTGCCAAATTTACACTCAGAAAAAAATTGAATGCTTAAATGATCTTATATTAAACAAGAAAGAATGAAAATGAATTAATCACTCAAGTGAAGAAGTTAGAAATAATTCTTTAAAATGAGTAGAAGAAAAGCAGGGAAAAATTAATAAAGATAAAATTGCAGGTTAATAATTTATAAATGAGAAAAAACAGCAGAATGGTAAATAAATGTAAATGCTGGCTCTGCAAAAGACCATTAAAAGAGACAAACTGCAGAAAACGCAAGTCAATAAAAAGGGAAGATGCAAGCTCTTTACATTATGTATGAAAGAGCGAATATAATCACAAACACAAAGGAAGATTTACAATCATAAGCATATATCATCACCTAGTGCAGTGCCTACCAGAACACCTAAAACAAGTAACAGGAGCTTAGTTTTAATTAGTTAATAGGCCCTAGCCTACAAAAAGCTCTTTCTATAAAGTAATTAATATATAAATCTGTTATAGTAAAAAAATCAGTTTAAGATGTTAGAAATATGAAGCAGAGAAGGAAGGAAATCAATATTTTTGTAGCACATTCTGTATACCCGGTACTTTACATACTTTTTCTCATTTATTTAAGCTTCACAACCCTGTAAGGAAAGATTACTATATTTCAAAGCTGAGGAAACAGATTCAAAGAGGTGAGTAGTTTGTTCAATCTCAGGATCTAAATGATTGAAATAGTGTCTGTTCAGGTTAGTCTGCCTAACCTGAAAGCTGATGTTCTTTCCACTGCTTTGTACCTTTTTGCTCATTCTAAGACTTCTCTTTGCCAAGAAAATCTTTTTGAGTTCCTTATATCTAAGCAGACCCATTTAATCTAGTTTATTTTTTCAAATAGCAGGGATTTGTATACAACTTCTTTTGAAAAAGCAGTTTACTGCTCAAAAAATTTTTTTATTATTTTTTTTAGTTATTGCATCTAGGTGGGAGGGAACTTACCTAAGGCAGAAGTTTCTCTCAGATCACAGGACAAATCATATTGCTTCTAATCAACTGGTATACTTTTTATCTTTCAGACACTGGTCTCATAACTGACTGCTTCTTTACTCTTTGGCTTGTGAGAAGCTCAAAAAACAGGCAGGCTTTTCCCAAAACCCTGCAAAACCCATGCGTGTTTTGTGTACTAACCTTATCTCTGATTTTATTTTCTCTAAGCTTTTTAATTTCTGTTTGATTTTAATATGTTTATTATATCCATGATGTTCCAAATACTTTTGCAAGCCATTTAAAATAGTATATGTACTAAAATGTTGATTGGACTAAACATATATATAGGGCTTCCCTGGTGGCGCAGTGGTTGAGAGTCCGCCTGCCAATGCAGGGGACATGGGTTTGTGCCCCGGTCCGGGAATATCCCACATGCCACGGAGCAGCTGGGCCCGTGAGCCATGGCCGCTGAGCCTGCGTGTCCGGAGCCTGTGCTCCGCAGCAGGAGAGGCCACAACAGTGAGAGGCCCGTGTACCAAAAAAAAAAAAAAAAAAAAGAAAGGAAAAGGTAGTAAGTATATGAGTAAATATAAATGAATATTGATATTAAGTAACAATACTAATGTCTTGAGCACTTTACAATGTTATATAATTAAGTGCATAATAATAATAAAAATTATCTCAATGAGGATAATATTTTCATAATGTATACATAAATCATAACATTACACACTTTAAAAATCTTAAAATTTTATTTTTACCTCAACTATACCTTAATAAAGCAGAGAAGAAGATAACACAAAAGGGGAGAAGGGAATAAATTGAGGCAAACCATTCCAAGATCGCAGCAATGAAAAAGCAATAATTTATAGACAAGGATGCATATTTTAGTAACTATGGCAATCACAGAAGAAAAACGAACATAGAACTAACAAATAGTAGGGAAACAGAATGGCAAAATATAATTAACCCCAAAGAAGTTAAGAAAGGACATAAAAGTATAAAACAGATGGGTTATATAGAAAACAAATTATATAATACCTATCAACCCCCTCAGTAACTCTACTAAATAAAAAGGCATTAAATATTCTGACTAAAAGACAGAAAATAAAACTTAACTATGCTACTTATTAGAAATATGTCTTAAGTATAAGGGCACAAAAAGAGTGACTGTAAAAGGATATGAAAAGATATATAAGAATGTATTCAAAAGGAAGTTGGGTATTACATTAATATAAGACAAACTCGGTTTTAAGAGTAGAAGAATTCGTACAGAAAAAAGAACTATTTCATACTAATAGTAGGTCAAAGCAACAACAGAATATACAATTGTAAATTTGTATACACCTATTAACATAGCAAATATATATTATGATAGATAGATATAAGCAAAAGTTGACACAAGTAAAAAGAGAAGTAAACAAGTCCAAAGCATATGAGAGAGTTTAACTCACCATTATTCATAGCTGATAGAACAAACAGACAAAAACATTGTAAGAATATAGATCTGAACAACACAGGAAATTATTTATTGGCATAAATTGAACAGTGCATACAATCATGATAGAATATACATTATCTTTAAATGCATATTGAATATGCACCAAAATCTAAACTTGGCAAGTTCCATAAAAATAAAAAGAATTCCAAAAAAAAGTTTCAAATAATTGAATAATACAGAGTATAGGCTTCTGGCCACTGCTGAATTAAGCCATAAAGTAATAACAGAGATAACTAGAGAATCTCCAACTTTTGGAAATTAAGCAATTTAGTTTGCATGATTGAAAGACAAAACCACAGTGGAAATCAGAAAATCTTAGGAACTAAATAATAATACAGCACATGAAATCTTAGTTACAGCAATGTTCTCTAGAGACAATTTATAGTTTTAACATCTTATATTGGAAAAGAAAGGGCTAATAATCAATATCAAAGTTTCCATCTCAAAAAGCTAGAAAAAGGAACAGCATATTAAACACAGAATACTAGTTTGAATGAAATAAAAATAAAAGTAGAAAAAGATGAAATAGAAAGAAAACACACAACAGAAAAATTCAACAAAATGCAAAGTTGTCTTTTGTTTTTGAATAATAAAATTGATTATTACTTGGAGATAGGAGACAGGCCTGACCAAGTTTTTTTTAAAAAAAAAGAGAGAGAGAAAATAAATTTTACAAAAATCAGGAACAAAAGTGAGATGTCATTATAGGTTCTATCAATATTAGAAAGATAATAAAGGATGTTTTGAATGACTTTACACAAATACATTTGACAGTTTAGATGAAAGGAATAGATACCTTAAAAAACAAAATTTGCCAAAGACATCAGGAAAAGTAATCGAAAATTAAATAATTCTGTGTCTATTTTAATAATGGAACTGATTATTGAAAATTTTACACAAAAAAATCCTGTCAAGTTGATTTCACCAGTGACTTCTTCCAAATATTTATGAAGAAACAACACCAATTCTACAGAAAAACTTCCCATTCTTTTTATGAGGGCTGTGTAATTCCAGAAAATCTGGAAATATTAAAAAAAATTAAAATCACACGAATTTTTTTACATGAACACAGATGAAAAAAAATCCTGCACCAAAAAGTGCAGTGTGTTAAAATGAGTCAGTTTTATTCCATGAATTGTAATGGTGTTTTAGCAACAAAAATAAATCAATATAATTGACCTTAATGGAAAAAAGGGAGAAAACACATACAATCATATCAATAGATAAAGAAAAATAAAATACGATTCATGAAAAGAAAAGAATTGTGTAAGCTGGGAACAGTTGGGATCTTCCATTTTATTGAAAGCTTTCCTCAGAGTTTGGGAATGGGACAAGAGTGTCTGGAGGTTTCAGTCTGTGCAAAAATATCTGAAAAAATGAAATGAAAATAATATTACAGGAAGAAATAAACTGTCATTTATAAACAATATAATTACATATGTGGTAAATCCAAAAAATGTGAACAAATTACTAAAATTTATAAGTGAATTCATCAAGATTACTAAATACCAGGTCAATATACCAAAAATCAACTGTATAGCTATATACCAGCTACAGAAAATATAACATAGAAATGGTAAAGATAACTTTTACAATAGCATAAAACATAAACTATCTAGATATAAATCTAACAGAATATGTAAATTCTGTATCCTAGAAACTACAAAACATTGTTGAGAGAAATTAAAAACCTAAATAAATGAATGGATATAATATGCTCATGAATTGGAAGATATAATAGTGTATAACTATTCTCCCCCTTGTAAGTGACCTATAGATTCAATGCATTCCAACTAAAACCCCAGAAGAGTTTTTTTTCTGGTGGAAATTGATTAGCTGATTCTAAAATTTATATAGAAATACAAAGGTCCAAAAATAGTCAAGAAAATCTTGTAGAAGAATAAAGTGAGAATTTCCAGTGCCAGTTACCATGTCTTATTGTCAAGCTGCAGTAATGAAGACGGTATGGTACTGACAAAATAATAGGCGAAAGAAATAGATGAGAATTCAGAAACAGACGCACATTCACCTGGTCCCTTTATGTATGACAAAGATGACACTGCAGGGCAGTGGAGAATAAGGGGTACTGGTTCCATTGAATAACCATGTGAAAAAATGATATTTGTTCCCCCAGCTTTATTAAGATATAATTGACACATAATTCTGTGTGAGTTTAAGGTGTACAATGTGGTGATTTGATACACTTATATATTGCAAAATGATTACTGCCATAGTGTTAGCTAACACTTCCATCACGTCACATAATTACCATTTCTTTTTTATGGTGAGAACATTTACAATCTACGCTCCTAGCAACTTTCAAGTGTATAATACAGTATTATTAACTGTAATCACAGTGCTGCACATTAGGTTCCCCAGAACTTATTCATCTTATTTTAAAAGTTTACCTTTTTAGAATCCACATATAAGTGATATCATACAGTATTTGTCTTTCTTTTCTGACTTATTTCAGTTATCATAATGCCCTCAAGTTTCATCCATGTTGTCACAAATGGCAGTATATCCTTCTTTCTCATGGCTGAATAATGTTCTATTGTATATGTGATATATAGATAGATGATAGATAGATAGATAGATAGATAGATAGATAGATAGATAGATCGATAGATAGATGATAGATAGAGATATATCACATCTTTATTCATTCATCATTCACATTGTTGTTTCCATATCTTGGCTATTATGAATAATGGTGTGTTGAACACAGGAGTGCAGATATCTCTTCAAGGATCTGTTTTCATATCCTTTAGATATATACCCAGAAGTGGGATTGCTGGATAATATGGTAGTTCTGTTTTTAACTTTTTGAACAACATCCATACTGTTTTCCATAGTGGCTATACCAATTTACATTCCCATCAGCAGTGCATAAGTGTTCCAATTTCTCCACATCCTTGATAGTACTTGTTATCTCTTGTCTTTTTGATGAAAGCCATTCTAACATGTGTAGTGATATGTCTTGTGTTTTGATTTGCATTTCTCTGATGATTAGTGATGTTGAGTACAT
Source organism: Phocoena sinus (assembly GCF_008692025.1). NCBI lineage: Eukaryota > Metazoa > Chordata > Mammalia > Artiodactyla > Phocoenidae > Phocoena > Phocoena sinus. The sequence continues at coordinate 87,501,254 of NC_045763.1, forward strand.
TTTCATGTAACTGTTGGTCATTTGTATGTCTTCTTTGGAAAAATGAATATTCAGTTCCTCTGCCCATTTTTAATTGATTATTTTTTGCTATTGTGTGAGTTTTTTTATATATTTTGAATATTAAATCTTTATCAGATATATAATTTGCAAATACTTTCTCCCATTCCATGGGTTGTCTTTTCGCTTTGTGGATCATTTCTTTTGCTGTGCAGAAGCTTTTTAGCTTGAAGTAGTCTGACTGATTAATTTTTGTTTTTTTGGTGCTTGTGCTTTCGATGTCATATCTATGAAATCATTACAAGACTAATGTCATGGAGCTTTTTTCCTATGCTTTCTTCTAGGAACTTTACAGTTTCAGGTCTTAGGTTTAAATCAACCATTTTGAGTTAGTTTTTTGTCAGTGGTGTAAGATATGGGTCCAATTTCATTCTTCTGAATATGGTTATCCAGTTTTCCCAGCACCATTTATTGAAGAGACTATCCTTTCCCCACTTAGTGTTCCTTAAGGGCTTTTGATTCTGTTCTGTTGATCAGTGTGTTTATTTTTAATGCCAGTACCATACTTTTTGATTACTATAGCTTTGTAGTATAGTTTGAAATCAGGAAGTGTGATGCCTCCAGCATTATTCTTCTTTCTCAGGATTGCTTTGGATATTTGAGGTCTTTTGTGGTTCTATACAAATTTTAGAAGTTTTTGCTGTTATTGTGTAAAATGCCACTGGAATTTTGACAGGGATTGCATTGAATCTATAGATGCCTTTGGGTAGTATGAACATTTTAAAGATATTAATTCCTAATCCGTGAGCATGGGTATCTTTCCATTTTTTGCTTCTTCTTCAATTTGTTTCACCAAAGTTTTGTAGTTTTCAGTGTGTGGATTTTTCACCTCCTTGGTTAAATTTATTCCTAAGTATTTTATTGTTTTTGATGCTACTGTGAATGGAATTTTTTCCTTGTTTTTTTTAGATGCTTCATTGTTACTGTGTAGAAATGCAACAACTACCTCATGCCATACAGAAAAGTAAATTTCAGAAGGATTGTAGATCAAATTATTAAAGTTAAAAGATTAAGAAAAAGCATAATGAATTTTTTGTTTGCTTTTGGAGGAAACAAATTCATCAGGACACAGTATTAAGTTTACATAAAGGAATGAATGATTAACTGGATAATATTTAAGTTAAGTATGTAAGTTTTACTGCATAGAATTAAGAATGTCCAGAGATCAAAAACACCATTAATAGAATCCAAACCAAGACACAGGGCTTCCCTGGTGGTGCAGTGGTTGGGAGTCCGCCTGCCAAGGCAGGGGACACGGGTTTGAACCCCGGTCCGGGAGGATCCCACATGCCATGGAGTGGCTGGGCCCGTGAGTCATGGCCAATAAGCCTGCACGTCCAGAGCCTGTGCTCCACAATGGGAGAGGCCACAACAGTGAGAGGCCCACGTACTGCAAAAAACAAACAAACAAAAAAACCAAGACACAACGGTAAAGATATAGATATAAGATAGATAGATGGATAGATAGATAGATGGATAGATAGATAGATGGATATCTGACAAAAGACTTTTATCTAGAATATATTAAGAACATCTTCAAATCAATAAGAAAAAAGCATACAGTTCAGGAGAAAAATAGGCAAATGATTTGAATAGACAGTTCACATAGGAGGACATCCAAATGGCCAATGAATAGGATAAAACATGCTTAATATCATTGATAATTAAATTAGTGCAAACTAAGACCAGACTGAGATAACATTACTCACCCACCAGAATGAGTAAAATGAAAAATACAGGTAGACACCAAGAGATGCATCATTTCTTGATGGTCCCCATCCCAAATTGTTCCCATCTGCCCAGCTGTTGGACTCACTAAAATGTAGAGGACAGCACTGATGACAATGTACCTTTAAACAGCCCAGGATAAGAAGGAAGCTCACTGTCTTCAGAACTTATGAAGTTTTGTGGTGAAGTGAAACCTGAAAACAAGCCATGTGGCTGACACGATCCTGGTGCTCCAGCCGGGTGTCAGGCCTGTGCCTCTATGGTGGGAGAGCCAAGTTGAGGACATTGGTCCACCAGAGACCTCCCTGCTCCACGTAATATCAGATGGTAAAAGCTCTCCCAGAGATCTCCATCTCAACGCTAAAACCCAGCTCCACTCAATGACTAGCAAGATACAGTGCTGGACACCCTGGGCCAAAAAACCAGCAAGACAGGAACACAACCCAACCCATTAGCAGAGAGGCTGCCTAAAATCATAAGGTCACAGACACCCCAAAACACATCACCAGATGCGGACCTGCCCATCAGAAAGACAAGATCCAGCCTCGTCCACCAGAACACAGGCACCAGTCTGCTCCACCAGCAAGCCTACACAACCCACTGAACAAACCTTAGCCACTGGGGGAAGACACAAAAACAATGGGAACTACGAACCTGCAGCCTGCGAGAAGGAGACCCCAAACACAGTACGTTAAGCAAAATGAGGAGACAGAGAAACACACAGCAGATGAAGGAGCAAGATAAAAACCCACCAGACCAAACAAATGAAGAGTAAAAGGGCAGTCTACCTGAAAAAGAATTCAGAGTAATGATAGTAAAGATGATTCAAAATCTTGAAAGTAGAATGGGGAAAATACAAGAAACGTTTAACAAGGACCTCGAAGAACTAAAGAGCAAACAATGATGAACAACACTATAAATGAAATTGAAAATTCTCTAGAAGGAATCAATAGCAGAATAACTAAAGCAGAGGAATAGAGAAGTGACCCAGAACGTAAAATATTAGAAATAGCTATTGAAGAGCAGAATAAAGAAAAAAGAATGAAAAGAATTGAGGACAGTCTTAGAGACCTCTGGGACAACATTAGACACAACAACATTCAAATTATAGGGGTCCCAGAAGAAGAAGAGAAAAAGAAAGGGACTGAGAAAATATTTAAAGAGATTATAGTTGAAAACTTCCCTAACATGGGAAAGGAAATAGTCAATCAAGTCCAGGAGGCACAGAGAGTCCCATACAGGATAAACACAATGAGAAACACTCCAAGACACATATTAATCAAACAATCAAAAATTAAATAAAAAGAAAAAATATTAAAACCAGCAAGGGAAAAACAACAAATAACATACAAGGAAATCCCCATAAGGTTAACAGCTGATCTTTCAGCAGAAACTCTGCAAGCCACAAGGGAGTGGCAGGACATATTTAAAGTGAGGAAAGAGAAAAACCTACAACCAAGATTACTCTACCCAGCAAGTATCTCATTCAGATTCAATGGAGAAATTAAAACCTTTATAGGCAAGCAAAAGCTAAGAGAATTCAGCATCACCAAACCAGCTTTACAACAAATGCTAAAGGGACTTCTGTAGGCAGGAAACAAAAGAGAAGGGAAAGACCTACAATAACAAACCCAAAACAATTAAGCAAATAGTAATAAGAACATACATATCAATATTTACCTTAAATGTAAATGGATTAAATGCTCGAACCAAAAGACATAGACTGGCTGAATGGATTCAAAAACAAGACCTGTATATATGGTGTCTACAAAAGACCCACTTCAGACCTAGGGACACATACAGACTGAAAGTAAGGGGATGGAAAAAGCTATTCCATGTAAATGGAAATCAAAAGAAAGCTGGAGTCGCAATCCTCAAATCAGACAAAATAGACTTTAACATAAAGACTATTACAAGAGACAAAGAAGGACACTACATAATGATCAAGGGATCAATCCAAGAAGAAGATATAAAGATTGTAAATATTTATGCACCCAACATAGGAGCACCTCAATACATAAGGCAAATGCTAACAGCAATAAAAGGGGAAATTGACAATAACACAATCATAGTAGGGGACTTTAACACCCCACTTTCACCAATGAACAGATCATCCAAAATGAAAATAAATAAAGAAACACAAGCTTTAAATGCTACATTAAACAAGATGGACTTAATTGATATTTATAGGACATTCCATCCAAAAACAACAGAATACACATTTTTCTCAAGTGCTCATGGAACATTCTCCAGGATAGGTCATATCTTGGGTCACAAATCAAGCCTTGGTAAATTTAAGAAAATTGAAATTGTATCAGGTATCTTTTCCAACCACAACACTATGAGACTAGATATCAATTACAGGAAAAAATCTGCAAAAAATATGGAGGCTAAACACATGAAGGCTAAACGATACACTACTAAATAACCAAGAGATCACTGTAGAAATCAAAAAGGAAATCAAAAAATACCTAGAAACAAATGACAATGAAAACACGACAACACAAAACCTATAGGGTGCAGCAAAAGCAGTTCGAAGCGGGAAGTTTATAGCAATAAAATCCTTCCTCAAGAGACAAGAAACACCTCAAATAAACAACCTAACCTTACACCTAAAGCAATTAGAGAAAGAAGAACAACAACAAAAAAAACCCCAAAGTGAGCAGAAGGAAAGAAATCATAAAGATCAGATCAGAAATAAATTAAAAAGAAATGAAGGAAACAATAGCAAACATCAATAAAGCTAAAAGCTGGTTCTTTGAGAAGATAAACAAAATTGATAAACCATTAGCCAGACTCATCAAGAAAAAAACAGAGAAGACAAATCAATAGAATTAGAAATGAAAAAGGAGAAGTAACAAGTTACACTGCAGAAATACAACGGATCATGAGAGATTTCTACAAGCAACTATATGCCAAAAAAATGGACAACCTGGAAGAAATGGACAAATTCTTAGAAAAGCACAACCTTCCAAGATTGAACCAGGAAGAAATAGAAAATATAAACAGACCAATCACAAGCACTACAATTGAGACTGATTAGAAATCTTCCAAAAAGCAAAAGCCCAGGACCAGATGGCTTCACAGGCGAATTCTATCAAACATTTAGTGAAGAGCTAACACGTATCTTTCTCAAACTCTCCCAAAATATAGCAGAGGGAGGAACACTCCCAAACTCATTTTACGAGGCCACCATCACCCTGATAGCAAAAGCAGACAAAGATGTCATAACGAAAGAAAACTACAGGACAATATCACTGATGAACATAGATGCAAAAATCCTCAACAAAATACTAGCAAACAGAATCAAAAAGCACATTAAAAGTATCATACACGATGGCGGAAGAGTAAGACGCGGAGATCGCCTTCCTCCCCACGGATACACCAGAAATACATCCACACGTGGAACAACTCCTACAGAACTCCTACTGAAGGCTGGCAGAAGACCTTAGACCTCCCAAAAGGCAAGAAACTCCCCACGTAACTGGGTAGGGCAAAAGAAAAAACAGAGACAAAAGAATAAGGACGGCACCTGCACCAGTGGGAGGGAGCTGTGAAGGAGGAAAAGTTTCCACACACTAGGAAGCCCCTCCGCGGGCGGAGACTGCGGGAGGCAGAGGGGGGAGTTACGGGACCGCGGAGTAGTGCACAGCGACGGGTGCGGAGGGCAAAGCGGGGAGATTCCTGCACAGACGATCGGTGCTGACCGGCACTCACCAGCCCGAGTGGCTTGTCTGCTCACCCGCAGGGGCGGGCGGGGCTGCGAGCTGAGGCTCGGGTTTTGGTTTTGGACGGAGCCCAGGGAGAGGACTGGGGTTGGCGGCTTGAACATAGCCTGAAGGGGTTAGTGCACCACGACTAGCCGGGAGGGAGTTCGGGGAAAAGCCTGCACCTGCCGAAGAGGCAAGAGACTTTTTCTTCCCTCTTTGTTTCCTGGTGCGCGAGGAGAAGGGATTAAGAGCGCTGCTTAAAGGAACTCCAGAGACGGGCGCGAGCCGCGGCTAAAAGCACGAACCCTAGAGACGGGCGCGAGCTGCGGCTGAGGGCGCGAGCCCCCGAGACGGGCGCAGCCGCGGCTGAAAGCGCAAACCCCAGAGACGGGCGCGAGCCGCGGCTAAAACCGCGGACCCCAGAGACGGGTGGGAGACGCTAAGGCTGCTGCTGCTGCCACCAAGGGGCCTGTGTGCGAGCACAGGTCACTCTCCACACCCCTCTTCCACGGAGCCTGTGCAGCCCGCCACTGCCAGGTTCCCGGGATCCAGGGACAACTTCCCCGGGAGTACGCACGGCGGGTCTCAGGCTGGTGCAACATCACGCCGGCCTCTGCCGCAACGTCACGCTGCCTCTGCAGCCGCAGGCCCGCCCCGCACGTAGTGCCCCTCCTACCCCCATCCCCCAACCCCCGGCCTGAGTGAGCCGGAGGCCCCGAATCAGCGGCTCCTTTAACCCCGTCCTGTCTGAGCGAAAAAACAGACGCCCTCCAGCGACCTACACGCAGAGGCAGGGCCAAATCCAAAGCTGAGCTCCTGTGAGCTGTGAGAACAAAGAAGAGAAAGGGAAATCTCTCCCAGCAGCCACAGAAGCAGTGGATTAAAGCTCCACAATCAACTTGATATACCCTGCATCTGTGGAATACCTGAATAGACAAGGAATGATCCCAAATTGAAGAGGTGGAATTTAGGAGCGAGATCTATGATTTTTTTCCCTTTTCCTCTTTTTGTGAATGTGTACGTGTATGCTTCTGTGTGAGATCTTGTCTGTATACTCTTGCTTCCACCATTTGTCCTAGGGCTCTATCCGTCCATGACTTCTTTAAAAAATTCTTTTTCTTAATAATTAAGTTTAGTTGTAATAACTTTATTATACTTTACCTTCGTTCTTTCTTTCTTTCCTTCCTTCCTTCCCTCCTTTAGACAACGAATCACCCCAAATTGAGGAGGTGGTCTCAGGGAGCAGGATTTATGATTTTTCCCCCTTTACCTCTTTTTGTGAGGGTGTATGTGTATGCTTCTGTGTAAGATTTTCTCTGTATAGCTTTGCTTCCAACATTTGTCCTAAGGTTCTATCCGTCCCTTTTTTTTTTTTCTAAATATTTTTTAATTCAATAACTATATTATACTTTATTTTATTTTTACTGTATCATCTTTCTTTCTGTCTTTTTTCCTTCTTTCCCTCCTTCCTTCCTCCCTCCCTCCCTCCCTCCCTCCTTTCTTTCCTTCTTTGCTTCTTTCTTCCTTCCTTCCTTTCCTCCTTTCCTTCTTTCTTTACTCATACTTCTACTAATTCTCCCTACTTTTTCTCCCTTTTATTCTGAGCTGTGTGGATGAAAGGCTCTTGGTGCTCCAGCCAGGAGTCAGGGCTCTGCCTCTGAGGTAGGAGAGCCAACTTCAGGACACTGGTCAACAAGAGACCTCCCAGCTCCACATAATATTAAACGGTGGAAATATCCCAGAGACCTCCATCTTAACACCAGCACCCAGCTTCACTCAACGACCAGCAAGCCACAGTGCTGGACAACCTATGCCAAACAACTAGCAAAACAGGAACACAACCCCACCCATTAGCAGAGAGGCTGCCTAAAATCATAATAAGGCCACAGACACCCCAAAACACACCACCAGACGTGAACCTGCCCACTAGAGAGACAAGATCCAGCCTCATCCAGCACAACACAGGCACTAGTCCCCTCCACCAGGAAGCCTACACAACCCACTGAAACAACCTTAGCCACTGGAGACAGACATCAAAAACAACGGGAACTACGAAAGTGCAGCCTGCAAAAAGGAGACCCCAAACACAGTAAGATAAGCAAAATGAGAAGACAGAAAAACACACAGCAGATGAAGGAGCAAGATAAAAACCCACCAGACCTAACAAAGGAAGAGGAAATAGGCAATCTACCTGAAAAAGAATTCAGAATAATGATAGTAAGGATGATCCGAAATCTTGGAAGTAGAATGGACAAAATGCAAGAAACAGTTAACAAGGACCTACAAGAACTAAAGATGAAACAAGCAACGATGAACAATGCAATAAATGAAATTAAAATCACTCTAGATAGGATCAATAGCACAATAACTGAGGCAGAAGAACGGATAAGTGACCTGGAAGATAAAGTAGTGGAAATAACTACTGCAGAGCAGAATAAAGAAAAAAGAATGAAAAGAACTGAGGACAGTCTCAGAGACCTCTGGGACAACATGAAACGCACCAACATTCGAATTATAGGGGTTCCAGAAGAAGAAGAAAGAAAGAAAGGGACTGAGAAAATATTTGAAGAGATTATAGTTGAAAACTTCCCTAATATGGGAAAGGAAATAGTTAATCAAGTCCAGGAAGCACAGAGGGTCCCATACAGGATAAATACAAGGAGAAACACGCCAAGACACATACTAATCAAACTGTCAAAAATTAAATACAAAGAAAGCATATTAAAAGCAGCAAGGGAAAAACAACAAATAACACACAAGGGAATCCCCATAAGGTTAACAGCTGATCTCTCAGCAGAAACCCTACAAGCCAGAAGGGAGTGGCAGGACATACTGAAAGTGCTGAAGGAGAATAGCCTGCAACCAAGACTACTCTACCCAGCAAGGATCTCATTCACATTTGATGGAGAAATTAAAACCTTTACAGACAAGCAAAAGCTGAGAGAGTTCAGCACCACCAAACCAGCTTTACAACAAATGCTAAAGGAACTTCTCTAGACACGAAACACAAGAGAAGGAAATGACCTATAGTAGCGAACCCAAAACAATATATAAAATGGAAATAGGAACATACATATCGACAATTACCTTAAATGTAAATGGACTAAATGCTCCCACCAAAAGACACAGATTGGCTGAATGGATACAAAAACAAGACCCTTATATATGCTGTCTACAAGAGACCCACTTCAGAACTAGAGACACATACAGACTGAAAGTAAGGGGATGGAAAAAGATATTCCATGCAAATGGAAACCAAAAGAAAGCTGGAGTAGCAATTCTCATATCAGACAAAATAGACTTTAAAATAAGGACTATTAAAAGGGACAAAGAAGGACACTACATAATGATCAAGGGATCGATCCAAGAAGAAGATATAACAATTGTAAATATTTATGCACCCAACATAGGAGAACCTCAATACATAAGGCAAACACTAACAACCATAAAAGGGGAGATCAACAGTAACACATTCATAGTAGCGGACTTTAACACCCCACTTTCACCCATGGACAGATCATCCAAAATGAAAATAAATAAGGAAACACAAGCTTTAAATGATACATTAAACAAGATGGACTTAATTGATATTTATAGGACACTCCATCCAAAAACAACAGAATACACATTTTTCTCAAGTGCTCATGGAACATTCTCCAGGATAGATCATATCTTGGGTCACAAATCAAGCCTTGGTAAATTTAAGAAAACTGAAATTGTATCAAGTATCTTTTCCGACCACAATGCCATGAGACTAGATATCAATTACAGGAAAAGATCTTTAAAAAATACAAACACATGGAGGCTAAACAATACACTACTTAATAATGAAGTGATCACTGAAGATATCAAAGAGGAAATAAAAAAATACCTAGAAACAAATGACAATGGAGACACAACGACCCAAAACCTATGGGATGCAGCAAAAGCAGTTCTAAGGGGGAAGTTTATAGCAATACAAGCCCATCTTAAGAAGCAGGAAACATCTCGAATAAACAACCTAACCTTGCACCTCAAGCAATTAGAGAAAGAAGAACAAAAAAACCCCAAAGCTAGCAGAAGGAAAGAAATCATAAAAATCAGATCAGAAATAAATGAAAAAGAAATGAAGGAAACAATAGCAAAGATCAATAAAACTAAAAGCTGGTTCTTTGAGAAGATAAACAAAATAGATAAACCACTAGCCAGACTCATCAAGAAAAAAAGGGAGAAGACTCAAATCAATAGAATTAGAAATGAAAAAGGAGAAGTAACAACTGACACTGCAGAAATAAAAAAAATCATGAGAGATTACTACAAGCAACTCTATGCCAATAAAATGGACAATCTGGAAGAAATGGACAAATTCTTAGAAATGCACAACCTGCCAAGACTGAATCAGGAAGAAATAGAAAATATGAACAGACCAATCACAAGCACTGAAATTGAAACTGTGATTAAAAACCTTCCAACAAACAAAAGCCCAGGACCAGATGGCTTCACAGGTGAATTCTATCAAACGTTTAGAGAAGAGCTAACACCTATCCTTCTCAAACTCTTCCAAAGTATAGCAGAGGGAGGAACACTCCCAAATTCCTTCTACGAAGCCACCATCACCTTGATACCAAAACCAGACAAGGATGTCACAAAGAAAGAAAACTACAGGCCAATATCACTGATGAACATAGATGCAAAAATCCTCAACAAAATACTAGCAAACAGAATCCAACAGCACATTAAAAGGATCATACACCATGATCAAGTGGGGTTTATTCCAGGAATGCAAGGATTCTTCAATATACGCAAATCTATCAATGTGATAAACCATATTAACAAATTGAAGGAGAAAAACCATATGATCATCTCAATAGATGCAGAGAAAGCTTTCAACAAAATTCAACACCCATTTATGATAAAAACCCTCCAGAAAGTAGGCATAGAGTGAACTTTCCTAAACATAATAAAAGCCATATATGACAAGCCCACAGCAAACATCATCCTCAATGGTGAAAAACTGAAAGCATTTCCACTAAGATCAGGAACAAGACAAGGTTGCCCACTCTCACCACTCTTATTCAACATAGTTTTGGAAGTTTTAGCCACAGCAATCAGAGAAGAAAAGGAAATAAAAGGAATCCAAATCGGAAAAGAAGAAGTAAAGCTGTCACTGTTTGCAGATGACATGATACTATACATAGAGAATCCTAAAGATGCTACCAGAAAACTACTAGAGCTAATCAATGAATTTGGTAAAGTAGCAGGATACAAAATTAATGCACAGAAATCTCTGGCATTCCTATATACTAATGATGAAAAATCTGAAAGTGAAATCAAGAAAACACTCCCATTTACCATTGCAACAAAAAGAATAAAATATCTAGGAATAAACCTACCTAAGGATACAAAAGACCTGTATGCAGAAAATTATAAGACACTGATGAAAGAAATTAAAGATGATACAAATAGATGGAGAGATATACCATGTTCTTGGATGGGAAGAATCAACATTGTGAAAATGACTCTACTACCCAAAGCAATCTACAGATTCAGTGCAATCCCTATCAAACTACCACTGGCATTTTTCACAGAACTAGAACAAAAAATTTCGCAATTTGTATGGAAACACAAAAGACCCCGAATAGCCAAAGCAATCTTGAGAACGAAAAAAGGAGCTGGAGGAATAAGGCTCCCTGACTTCAGACTATATTACAAAGCAACAGTAATCAAGACAGTATGGTACTGGCACAAAAACAGAAAGATAGATCAGTGGAACAGGATAGAAAGCCCAGAGATAAACCCACGCACATATGGACACCTTATCTTTGATAAAGGAGGCAGGAATGTACAGTGGAGAAAGGACAGCCTCTTCAATAAATGGTGCTGGGAAAACTGGACAGGTACATGTAAAAGTATGAGATTAGATCACTCCCTAACACCATACACAAAAATAAGCTCAAAATGGATTAAAGACCTAAATGTAAGGCCAGAAACTATCAAACTCTTAGAAGAAAACATAGGAAGAACACTCTATGACATAAATCACAGCAAGATCCTTTCTGACCCACCTCCTAGAGTAATGGAAATAAAAACAAAAATAAACAAATGGGACCTAATGAAACTTCAAAGCTTTTGCACAACAAAGGAAACCATAACCAAGACCAAAAGACAACCCTCAGAATGGGAGAAAACATTTGCAAATGAAGCAACTGACAAAGGATTAATCTCCAAAATTTACAAGCAGCTCATGCAGCTCAATAACAAAAAAACAAACAACCCCATCCAAAAATGGGCAGAAGACCTAAATAGACATTTCTCCAAAGAAGATATACAGAATGCCAACAAACACATGAAAGAATGCTCAACATCATTAATCATTAGAGAAATGCAAATCAAAACTACAATGAGATATCATCTCACACCAGTCAGAATGGCCATCATCAAAAAATCTAGAAACAATAAATGCTGGAGAGGGTGTGGAGAAAAGGGGACACTCTTGCACTGCTGGTGGGAATGTGAATTGGTTCAGCCACTGTGGAGAACAGTATGGAGGTTCCTTAAAAAACTACAAATAGAATTACCATATGACCCAGCAATCCCACTACTTGGCATATACCCTGAGAAAACCAAAATTCAAAAAGAGTCATGTACCAAAATGTTCATTGCAGCTCTATTTACAATAGCCAGGACATGGAAACAACCTAAGCGCCCATCATCAGATGAATGGATAAAGAAGATGTGGCACATATACACAATGGAATATTACTCAGCCTTAAAAAGAAATGAAATTGAGCTATTTGTAATGAGATGGATAGACCTAGAGTCTGTCATACAGAGTGAAGTAAGTCAGAAAGAAAAAGACAAATACCATATGCTAACACATATATATGGAATTTAAGGGAAAAAAATGTCATGAAGAACCTAGGGGTAAGATAGGAATAAAGACGCAGACCTACTGGAGAACGGACTTGAGGGTATGGGGAGGGGGAGGGGTGAGTTTTGACAGGGCGAGAGAGAGTCATGGACATATACACACTAACAAACGTAGTAAGGTAGATAGCTGAGGGGAAGCAGCCGCAAGGCACAGGGATATTAGCTCGGTGCTTTGTGACAGCCTGGAAGGGTGGGATGGGGAGAGTGGGAGGGAGGGAGACGCAAGAGGGAAGACATATGGGAACATATGTATATGTATAGCTGATTCACTTTGTTATAAAGCAGAAACTAACACACCATTGTAAAGCAATTATACCCCAATAAAGATGTTTAAAAAAAAAAAAAAAAAAAAAAAAAAAACCCCTGCAAAACAGAAGTAGAGTCACGGATGTAGAAAACAAACTTATGGTTACTGGGGTTCGGGGGGCGGAAAGGAGGGGAGGGATAAATTGGGAGGTTGGGATGGACATGTACACACTGCTATAAATAAAGTAGATAACTAATAATGACCTGCTGTACAGCACAGGGGACTCCACTCAATACTCTGTAATGACCTATATGGGAACAGAATGTGAAAAACAGGGGATATATGTATATGTGTAACTGATTGACTTTGTTGTACAGCAGAAACTAACATGACATTGTAAATCAACTCTATTCCTCCAATAGAAAATAAAAGTAAAACCCTAAAAAAAAAAAAAAAAAAAAAAAAGTATCATACACCATGTTCAAGTGGGGTTATCCCAGGAATGCAAGGATTCTTCAATTTATGCAAAGCAATGTGATAAACCATATTAACAAATTGAAGGAGAAAAACCGTATGATCATCTCTATAGATGCAGAAAAAGCTTTTGACAAAATTCAACACCTTGTTATGATAAGAACCCTGTGGAAAGTAGGCATAGAGGGAACGTACCTCAACATATAAAGGCCATATATGACAAACCCACAGCCAACATCTTTCTCAATGGTGAAAAATTCAAACCGTTTCCTCTAAGATGAGTAAAAAACAAGGTTGTCCACTGTCACCAGTATTATTCAACATAATTTTGAAAGTTTTAGCCACAGCAATCAGAGAAGAAAAACAAAAGGAATCAAAATCAGAAAAGAAGTAAAGGTGTCACTGTTTGCAGATGACATGATACTATACATAGAGCATCCTAAGGATGCTACCAGAAAACTACTAGAGCTAATCAATGAATTTGGTAAAGTAGCAGGATACAAAATCAATGCACAGAAATCTCTTCCATTCCTATTCACTAATGATGAAAAATCTGAAAGAGAAATGAAGGAAACACTCCCATTTACCATTGCAACAAAAAGAATAAAATACCTACAAATAAACCTACCTAAGGAGATAAAAGACCTGTATGCAGAAAACTATAAGACACTGATGAAAGAAATTAAAGATGATACAAACAGTTGGAGAAATATACCATTTTGTTGGACTGGAAGAAACAACACTGTGAAAGTGACTATACTACCCAAAGCAATCTACAGATTCAATGCAATCCCTATCAAACTACCACTGGCATTTTTCACAGAACTAGAACAAAAAATTTCACAATTTTATGGAAACACAAAAGACCCCAAATAGCCAGAGCAATTATGAGAAAGAAAAACAGAACTGGAGGAATCAGACTACCTGACTTCAGACTATACTACAAAGCCACACTAAACAAGACAGTACGGTACTGGCAGAGAAACAGAAATATAGATCAATGGTACAGGATAGAAAGCCCAGAGATAGACCCACGCACATGTAGTCACCTTATTTTTGATAAAGGAGGCAAAAATATACAATGGAGAAAAGACAGCCTCTTCAATAAGTGGTGTTGGGAAAACTGGACAGCTACATGAAAAAGAATGAAATTAGAACACTCCCTAACACCACACACAAAAGTAAACTCAAAATGGATTAAAGACCTAAATGTAAGGCCAGACACTATCAAACTCTTAGAGGAGAACATAGGCAGAACACTCTATTACATAAATCACAGCAAGATCCTTTTTGACCCACCTCCTAGAGAAATGGAAATAAAAACAAAAATAAACAAATGGGACCTATTAAAACTTAAAAGCTTTTGCACAGAAAAGGAAACCATAAACAAGACAAAAGGAAAACCCTCAGAATGGGAGAAAATATTTGCAAACGAAGCAACTGACAAAGGATTAATCTCCAAGATTTACAAGCAGCTCATGCAGCTCAATATCAAAAAAAACCAAACAACACAATCCAAAAATGGGTAGAAGACCTAAATAGACATTTCTCCAAAGATATACAGATAGCCAACAAACACATGAAAGAATGTTCAACATCACTAATTATTAGAGAAATGCAAGTCAAAGCTACAATGAGGTATCACCTCACACCAGTCAGAATGGCCATCATCAAAAAATCTACAAACAATAAATGCTGGAGAGGGTGTGGAGAAAAAGGAGCCCTCTTGCACTGTTGGTGGGAATGTAAATTGATATAGCCACTATGGAGAACAGTATGGAGACTCCTTAAAAAACTAAAAATAGAACTACCATATGACACAGCCATTGCACTACTTGGCATATACCCTGAGAAAACCATAATTCAGAAAGAGTCATGTACCACAATATTCATTGCAGCTCTATATACAATAGCCAGGACATGGAAGCAACCTAAGTTTCTATCGACTGATGAATGAATAAAGAAGATGTGACACATGTATACGATGGAATATTACTCAGCCATAAAAGGAAACGAAATTGAGTTATTTGTAGTGAGGTGGATGGACCTAGTGTTCGTCATACTGAGTGAAGTAAGTCAGAAAGAGAAAAACAAACACCGTATGCTAACACACATTTATGGAATCTAGAAATAAAAAATGGTTCTGAAGAACGCAGGGGCGGGACAGGAATAAAGACGTGATGTAGAGAATGGACTTGAGGACATGGGGAGGGGGACGGGTAAGCTAGGACAAAGTGAGGAGTGGCATGGACTTATACATACTACCAAATGTAAAATAGATAGCTAATGGGAAGCAGCCGCATAGCACAGGGAGATCAGCTCAGTGCTCTGTGACCACCTAGAGGGGTGGGATAGGGAGGGTGGGATGGAGACGCAAGAGGGAGAAGATATGGAGATATATGTATATGTATAGCTGATTCACTTTGTTAGAAAGCAGAAACTAACACACCATTGTAAAGCAATTATACTCTAATAAAGATGTTAAAAATAATGAAAAATTCAGATAATGCTAGTGTTGGTGAGATGATGCTACAACTGAAACCTCATATAGTGCTAGTATGAATGTAAACTAGTACAACTACTTTGGAAAATGGTTGGACAATATCTACTAAAGCTGCATAGATGAGCTACCAGCAATTCCACTTTTAGGTATATGACCAATACAATACAGTATATATATTCACCAAATCAATGGAACAACATTTTGCAACGAGAAAAGAGGAAAAGAATAAAATCCTAAAATAAATCTAATTTGAGTTGGGTGATGTTTGAAGCAGCTACTACCTGTAGGGCTTAGTTAAATTCTCCCAGCTCAGTGATTCTAGAAATGCTCTCAAAAACCCCTTTAGCTGGGCACAGGTTCCTGGTCTGTTGACTTGGTCCCAGTTTCAACATCTCACCCCATCTTCCTCAGACAGAGGTGTTAATAAGTGTTTTGCCTGATTCCAGGCTTGCCCTTGCATCTTGACTTTCTAATGTTTCTTTACTCCATATTCTACAATCTGTGAAGGAATTTCACCCTATTCCTATGATCAGGCAGAACTCACAGAACTCCATCCCAGGAATTGCCCTCAGAGCCCCTCTTTAGCTGGGATGGGAAACTATAAGGTGTCAGTGAAACAGGCAGAAGACTAGCAAACATAGAAGAGTCATATTGATTAGATGGCCATTATTTTTCTAATTGTCCTGTCACTTTTGTGTCACCAATTGGTTTTTCCACGTTGATGAAAATTAATTATAGATATTCTAACACACTGATTTCATGACATCCTTCTGGGCATACACTTATTATCAATATAATTAACATGTTTTCAGATACTCTGCTTTGGGAGAAAGTTCAGGTAGTTGAACTCCCTCTTTAGCAAACACTGTGCCTTGCCTTCATGATAGCCTTGTCATGTTTATCAGGAGAGTGTCATGGGAATTTTTTTTCTTTTTAAAAAATTTTTTTAAATTGAAGTATAGTTGCTGTACAATATTATGTAAGTTATGTGTGTACAATATAGTGATTCATAATTTTTAAAGGCTATATTCCATTTATAGTGATTATAAAAGATTGGCTATATTCCAGTGTTCTGCAATATATCCTTATAATTTATTTTATACCTAGTAGTTTGTACCTCTTACTCCTCTACCCCTGAATTGCCCCTCTCCCCTTCCCTCTCCCCACTGGTAACTGCTAGTTTGTTCTCTATATCTGTGAGTCTGCTTCTTTTTGTTATATTCACTAATTTGTTCTAATTTTTAGATTCCATATACAAGTGATACCATACAGTGTTTGTCTTTCTCTGTCTGACTTATTTCACTTAGCATAATGCCCTCCAAGTCCATCTATGTTGCTGCAAATGGCAAAATTTCACTCACTTTTATGGCTGAGTAGTATTCCATTCTTTATCCATTCATCTGCTGATGGACACATAAGTTACTTCCATATCTTGGCAATTGTAAATAATGCTGCTATGAACATTGGGGTGCATGTATCTTTTTGAATTAAAAAGTGTTTTT
Organism: Phocoena sinus; assembly: GCF_008692025.1. Taxonomy (NCBI): domain Eukaryota; kingdom Metazoa; phylum Chordata; class Mammalia; order Artiodactyla; family Phocoenidae; genus Phocoena; species Phocoena sinus. Next base: position 87,518,384 of record NC_045763.1, read on the forward strand.
TTTTTTGGCTATATACTCAGGAAGGGAATTTTTTTTTTTTTTTTTTTTTTTTTGCAGTACACAGGCTTCCCACTGTTGTGGCCTCTCCCTTTGCAGAGCACAGGCTCTGGACGTGCAGGCTCAGCGGCCATGGCTCACGGGCCTAACCACTCCACGGCATGTGGGATCTTCCCGGACTGGGGCACAAACTCGTGTCCCCTGCATCGGCAGGCAGACTCTCAACCACTGCGCCACCAGGGAAGCCCCACTCGGGGAATTCTTTACAGAATTCTCCAATCGTTTCACTCCTTTTGTCCCATTCCCTTGTTTCCTTATTCCCTCTGTTCCTTCCAAAGTTTGAAGATTTCTGCATAGGTGTGAAATATCTTCTTGTCATAAAATGTTATGCTCCTCCACCTTCCACTAAGCTTGTTAAAAATATATTTACCCTTCTTTTCTGTCTTCCAATATTGAGTTATATCCCATAAAGTTGTACCTAGGAAACTTTTTGGTTAACATTTCAAATAACTTTTGTTTTATATAAATACATACTCTATATAGGGTCTAGAACAATCAGCTTTACGTTTTGTTCTTATATTTTTTACAGTGGCTTAACTTCATAGCCTCATTCAAAGAATCACGTAGGATACTGAGAAACTTCGTTATCTAATTGACATATTGCTGCATGATGGACCACTCAAAAGTAGAATCAATTTTAGAATTAACACAACAAATCCACTCTCACTGCATTTAGGAGAAGTTAAAAAATGTATTTTTCATTCTAAAAGTATTCATAAAGGGGTAAATGTTAAGAAGATCAATTCCATAATAAGTGAAAAATGTTTGACATGTGGTTAGTGGGAGGGGGGATGAAAATAAGAAAAAACTAAAGATGATATAATTTCTGAATCCTTACAAGTTTTAAATATTCTAAACCTAGCATAATGCCATGTTCTTTCTCTCTGCATTTCTGTTACTCTCTGCACTTTTTATTCCTTAAATCCTTTAATTATAGCACTGGACCAGCTGCAGCAATGAGGACTGTAACTATGATTTGCTAAAACTCTGTAAGCTTTTCAGTTTCTTACAATTCACTACGTCCTAAACAGATTGGACTTGCACCTCGGTTTTCAGAGAAAAAAGTGTGGGCTCTTGTACTCACATGAGATTGACTGCAAGCTGATCCAAGTGGTGCCAGGGATGGGCCATACTGGGCTTGGTTTATGCACTACCTGAGATCTGCTTGAGACCATCTACATCTCCAGACCTCAGACACTTCCCTCACTAGTGATGGGGTAGAGGAAGTGACACTCTAGCAAATAGTCACACCTTCCACAGTTTTGAAGCTCCGGACACTGCCAGTGCCACTGCCACCTTCATTGCCACAAATTTAGAAACCTTCACATGTTGTACCAACTGACATAAAGACATTACATCTGCCCGTTGGCTGTACTGCACGCCTGGAGGCTCTGGATTCCCCAGCATATACCTGGAGGGGCCAACTAACACAACCCAGAAACTGGGGAGTTATTACTGCATGGGGTATATAGAAAACAGAGGGTACTGCAAATAAATTGTTTGCTTTTCCTTCCCCTCACTGGACTGTTCCAAGTTGCAATTAGTTACATATAACCCTTCTGGGATATCCTGCAACAATTAACAACTAACTGTGATGCAAAGCTGTGACCAGCTCAAAAATATACTCCTTATTATCCTCAGTTTTTCCTTCACTCCTGCTTCTCTGGGATTGCATACCCAAGAAAGTCATAGCACATAAGTTTTTGCCTCAAGGTCCATTTTCTAGGGAAGTTTATTTAAGATATGGACTAAACATCAACTAAAAAGACAATTTTAGAGTCCCTCTTCTAAATGGCCACCACTAAAACATAAGGACATGAAAAAGTTGAAAGAAGTATAGAAAAATATATAGCAGGCAAATATTAATTTTAAAAACCCACTGTAGTTTTATTAAAGACTGATAAATAAATTTCAATGAATAAAACAGGATAATTAGGAATAAAGTGGCCAAATACATGTCAAAAATTCATCAGAAATATTAAATAATTAAATTGTGTGCACCTAATAAAACGTCTCTAAAATATATACAGGAAAAATGGTTGAAACAAGAGCAAAGTGATAAATCTCCAATCATAGAGACTTCCAGTCGCCCTTTCAATTGTTAACACATTAAGAAGAAAGAAATTTAAAGATAGAGATAATTTGAACACACAATAAACATATTTTAATAAAAATTTAAAAAACTGGAAAAAACCCAAAATATTCTTTGTTAAGTGACTGAATTAAGAGACTGTTATATAGGCACTCAGTGGAAAATTATGTAGCCATGAAAATGAACAAATTATAGCTACATGCAACACAGTGAATCTAAGAAACATAGCCTTGAGTGAGACAAGCAAGTTGCAAGCCACGAAGTTAATAATATCATGTTATATACTTCAAAATCTAGAAATAGATACATCTACAACAGAAACTATTTGAAAAAGCAGAGGAACAATAAACCCAACATTCAAGATATTGGTTACCTTTTGGGATTGGCAGGGAGATGGGGTTTGGAGGAAAGCATATATACAGCCTCGGTGACATGGGTAATATTCTACTTCCTGAGCTGGCTACAGGGTTCATGACTGTTATATTTTCATGCTTCATGATTTTTATATATAAAATATTTTTACTTATATATATCAATTTTATATAACAAATATTATATTATAAAATAATATGTAAAATTTAAAAATTAGTCTTAAAGATCATGTCTATTGAGTAAAATATTGATATATCATTAGTTAGTGATAAAATTGTTTAAGAAAATTAATTTTGACAATTTCAATACCAAATTTTAGTCACTGTAGATCTTGAATTGTGGTCTACTCAGAAAAAAAATCATACTTTATATCCTGAGTCTCCTAGATTCTCAAAGTCAATAAAAAAGTAATTTTTAAAATGATAAACTCTGATTCAACTTAATGGTCTGCTTTCCAATTCAATTCAGTATTTTTTTCAATATAGAAGGGGTATAAAGTATGTCCAGGGAAATATGGCATGTTTTTCTAATGGTGTTCAGAGGTGTGTCTATCTATAACTTTGAAACTATCAGTGAACGTATATACTTTTCTTAATGTAGAGAAATATTAGTGTTGCTACATGTCATTTAAATATTCTTCCTTGAATTACACATGCTATACATACAGTGCTATATCCCCCCACTCCCATACCTGTAAATTATTAGTTCAGTCTGTGCACAGAGCTATGAGTAATAAGCTTAGAGAACACCAAGATGATGTGCTAGTCTGTTCATTTTATTCCTAAATGCTGCCCAAAACCCATATATACCCCATATCTTAAATACACATATTCATTAAGAGATAGCATAATGATAACTAGCTGATTCCAATCAAACCTTCAGTTTATTCACTTATTAGCTGTGGGTTACTTATTATCTTGCTGCCACATTTTCTGCATTTTAAAAATAGAGATAATGTTATTCCCCAATTTAGACGTTTGTTGTGAATATAAAATAATATAGGTGAAGTTCGTAGCACAATGTCCTTTTTATTCATTGAAAGTGCTCAATAATTGTAAACTACTGTCATTATTATTATATAATTGAGGTAGTGCTTACACCTGTGACCAGTGTTTTTCTCAAAGGAAATAGTACTGGTGTGCTATTTTACTCTTATGTAAGATTTCAGACTACATAGGCTCTATAAGAATATCATGTTTATATGTATGGAGATTGGAAATAAAGGAACGAGTGTATCAGTTTTAGCTGCAAGATACAGAAGACCCAACTAAAAGTGGCTTAAACAATAAGGAAAATTTATTATGTCATGTGTCAAAAATTCTTTTTTAGATGTAGGGTGGTACTACACAGTTGGTTCAGAATCTCTCTTTTCTGCCATCCTCTGCATGTGTGTTACTTTCTTCAGCCTTACAAGAAGGCTACAATAGCTTCAGATAGCTTCTCAAAAGACTATTCAAAGATTGAATGAAAAGGCATCCCTCCCCTTTGTCTGAAGAGTATGAAAAAAATCTTGCAAGATGATGTAGTCTTGTGTCTCATTGGCCACAACAGCTTCACATGTCCCTAGAAGAAGCAGGGGTGGAAGGTTGTGAAGGCAGGTAGTGACAGTATTTGTCACATTGAGGATGGGAAGGAAGTGTTGGAAGCAGCATTTAAAATGTTAATCAATCAACAATCAACAAATACTTACTGTACAACATCTAGTATAGAGAATTATTCTATAAATATTTGGGGTAAATACAAAAAAGATGGCAGTATGTCATTAAGAAGAAAAATCAATAATAAATTTTTTATTAAAAAAGCAAAATACTAGCAGGGACATAGATTCAATTAAAATAAGAAAAATGTACAGAATTATAAAGCAGAATTATCACATTATTTGTGTATAAGCAAATGTTCTTATCTATCTATATATATATATCTCCTCTTTATCCTTAACTACATTTCCCTCATGGGAAATAACACTCATTTTATTTTCAGTGTTAGCATACCACATGGTTTGGAGAAGTTCCTTTTTTTTCTGGTTGTCACCTGGACACTAACATTTAAAAAATAAATGGAGAAACTCTAGAAAAGTTATGCAATTTGCAATTCAAGATGAAAATTATAATGATAAACTAAGCACTTAGCATGTATAAATATTATACTTAGATTCTAGGGCTTACTGACAAATGATAAGCATAAAAACACTTACACAAACAAGGAAGTATATCATATTTTAGTTCAAAGCCATCACAGAAGCCATAAAATTCCTTAGTGCACATTTTTGAATTTTGGAAATATTGATGATTTCTACATGCATATTGAATCAAAATGGTCATCAAGAGAGTAAGCAGTAAATATTTAATGGATTTGTGAACATTAGGCCAATTATTTTTAACTTGTTTCCATTATAGATAAAAGGAATATAGAAAAAAAATTCTCAGTGCTGTTTTTTTTGAAGATGCCAAGTTTTTAAAGGCTCTGAACTCATAAAAATTTTAAAGCTAATAGAAACCTTATAAATTATTTCATCCTTTCTCCTAATTTTACTAATGAGATTCAGGTAGAGAAGAGGTTAAGTGACTTTTCCCAGTTGGTGCAGCTGGCTAACTGCTTTCTGGGACTGGCTTGCACCCTTTCCAGGCTGCATTTGAACCTTTTTCACAGGTTCTTTCCTTTTCTTCTCTAATGTATTTGTGTCCTTCATTTCTTCTCTGGCATGCTTGGAATACACAGAAACTATAAAACCTGAATCTTAAAGCAGGCAAATAATATATTTTACTTAAATTTTAAACAATTCTGTTAAAAACATAATCTGGAGAGATGGATTATGTTTTAAGTCAGTTGTGTTTCCTCCCCAACCCTCCACCCCAGATTTACTGAGGTATAATTGAGAAACCAAAATTGTATATATTTAAGATGTAAGATGTAATGATTTGCTACACATTGTGAAATGATTACCACAATCAAGCTAATTAACAAATCTCTCATCTCACATAGTTATCGTTTTTGTTTCTGTTTCTTTGTAGTGAGAACACTTAAGATCTACTCTATTAGCAAATTTCAGGTATACAATCACACTATTATTAACTATATTCACCATGCTGTACATTCGGTTCCTCAGGATTTATTCAACTTATAACTTACAGTGTGTACCCTTTGGCCAACATCTCCCCATTTCCCCCTCCACCCAGCCTCTGGCAACCACCATTCCACTCTGTTTCTGTAAGTTTGAATTTTTTAGAATCCACATTTCAGTTGTCCGTTTCTTTGCTCAAGTTTGGATTCTAATATCTGGGATGATTACTTCTCTGACAGTTGGGAAATCTAACCAACAGCTCCATTCCTCACAAGCTCACCATCCTCAAGCTTACCCAAAAGACTACTTGATAACACTGAAGAATAACCACAGTAATTACAGAATAACAGAACAGAAAATCAAACTGGTTCAAAGTCTCTACCCCAACTGTAAGAGACCCCAAGGAGTCTCTTACAGTTCTCCCTGTAAGAACTGCATAGTTCTTACAGGGAGATTGCTCTTATGAATAAGGATTTTTATCTCCAGTCCTTGCCCATGCACTAAAATCTACCCCTTCTCCAAACAGGAATGTCCTCAAGGTCACATGCCTCAACGTTATCTTCTGAATATACCTCTGCCGTGTCTATGTTGCTTAAGTCATTATCTGTTTGACAGAAGCACACCCTTTAGGCAATTTCCACCTGGTCTCATTACAGTTCACGTCCGTTTCCTATGTTGGAAAAATCAACCAGCTATTTTCCATTCAGAGATTCATTCCTTCAATAAATAATGGTTAAGCACTTGGCTTATTCCTGGCATCCTAATAAGCTCTGGGGATACTTTGGTGCGCAAGAAAGAGACAATTTCTTTCCTTAAACAGCATTTAGTCCACTAGGGAAGACATGCAGCTAGACAACTAAACTCAACGCGATTCTTGCTCTGATCCAGCAATTATGGAGTATAATGAAGGCACGTGACAGAGAGGCCTGATGTAACTTCCAACGATGGTTACTTTTAAACTGAACACTGAGTAGGAAGCTCACAGGCAAAATAGGTCAATTTCCTTTTTACTCTTGTGTTTGGTAATTAGTTTCCTCATTAGTTTTTCAACAGAATTGTTCCTCATTAGTTTTTCAACAAAATTGTTCGTGAAAGAATATTTAAAAACTAGCAGCTTTTCTTCTGGAAACCTTAATTCTTTTTCTCCACACTATTTGCGACATCTACATTTCTCCACTTCTTGGAACTGACTCTTAATATGTGAATTTAATTTCTGTCATGGCTATGGTTTCCAAAGAAGAGTCACTGACCCCCTATCTCAGAATCACTTAGGGTAATATTTAAATATGGAGATTATAGGTAAGCCTCCTAGTCCTACTGAAACATAATCTCTGGGAATGTGAGGAGAGGAAGAGAGAGAACTAAAATTTGCATGCTTAACAATTCCCCTCATACACACTAAGGTTTGAGACTTATTGGTTGCCATCATTGAGTGTATATTCAGAATGTAACTAAAATCCTCTTCCCCAGTTTTCTTCTCATTGCCTCCAAATGGAGTATATGTGTCTTTTCAAGGAGGACTATTCCTAGCTGTCCAAGTGCCAAAAAACTCACCTTGATTATTTCCCATTATATTACCTAAGGCACTATGTTGGTATATAAGCATTTCTTGGGACTAAAATGACACATGCCTAGGGCAATCACCAGTTGTTGTGGCTCTCTTACTTGGTAGAAATAGGAATTAGTAAGGTCAGTTTTCAAAATTCCTGCTTAGCCTATCTGGAGTTGTATATTTTTATCTAGGGAAACAAAATCACAGTTCCTATAAGTGACTAGCCTCTAGCCAATTCAGAAAATTGGGGCAAAATTTATCAAAGTACCCTAGAGTTTTTGACCCAAGATCCAACATTCTACTAACTAAATCATTTGGGTACCAAAATATATTGCACAAAACTATTGTATTAGTTAGGATAAGATTAGTCTGCTGCCAAAAAGACTCTTAAGGAGAATTCAGTGGCCTAAGGAAGATTCAAGTTTATTTCTCTCTCACGTTAATAGTCCAACATTAACTCGTGGTCCAAGTTGGGGGGTATGGCACAGCTCCACATGGTTTTTAACTGACTAAATTTCCTTTCATTGTATCTCCTCCATTCTCTAGAGCATTCTACCTGTCTGCATGGTAAATCAGATTGCTGTACATTCCAGTTAGGGGAATGGAAGGGGAAGGGGAAGCGGAGCATGGAGAAAGCACAGTAAATGCATACATCATTTCCGTTCATAGTCCAGAAGTGAAAACTTTGTCCTGTGGTCACTCACAACTGAGAATCAGGCTCATGGTTGTAATCCCTGACTGAGTGGCTATAAGCCCGGTGCCAAATGTATTACTATGGAAAAAGGAAAAAACAGATATTGGTGTACAGCTAGCAGTCCCCATAACTGTACTTTAGACATGCAAACTGAAATGGTATTGTTTTTCCCATAAAAGAGATTATTGACGCTGAAAAAAATGCATGTATTTTGTTCATGAGCATAGGACTTTTTTAGCTTAATAAGAAATGAGATATACTCCCTTTTTTGGAAAATAAGTCTGTGTCATTTTTCTATTGCTACTTAACAAACCACCCCAAAACTTAGTGGCTTAAAACAGAGATCAGCAATTTTTTTTTCTGTAATGGGAAGATAGTAAATATTTAAGGCATTGAAGCCTATATAGTCTTTGTTACAACTATTCAACTCTGTCATTGCAGTATGAAAGAAACAATACACAATACATAAACAAATGACTATGGCTGTGTTCCAATAAAACTTTATTTTCAAAAACATGTTGTGTTCTACATTTGGCTCATGGGCTGTATAGATTGGCTGACCCCTGGCTTCGAACAACAACTATTCTATTTTTGCTTATTATTCTGTGGGATGATAAGTTGATTGTCCAGTTAGCAGACAGGTCATCTAAGGCTAAATAATCTAGAATGGCCTTGCTCATGTACCTGGTGTTTAGCAGGTTGGTTGATATTGGGGACCTTAGCTGGTATGTCTCATCTCCACCCCATGTGGTCTCTCATCCTCCAGGAAGCTAGCTCAAGCTTCTTCACATGTCAGTCTCAGGGCAGCAAAGACAGCAAGCCCAGATGTGCAAGTGCTTGTCAAATCTCTACTTTCAACATGTTTCCTGATGTTTTATTGGCCAAAGCAAGCCACCTGATAAAGCCCAGATTGAAGGTGCAGAGAAACTAGCTCTTGATGAGAGGAACAACAAAGTCATAAGGCAAAAGGTGTGTGCAGACAGGGATAGGAGGGATTATTTTAGTCATGTTTGTAAACAATCTACCATGAAAGCTTTGAAGTACTAAAGGACATTACAATTCAACTTAATATTTTTAACAATAAGATGATCTTCATACTTTGTGAGCTATAGTGGAAAGTGGGTAGGTATAACTTATCTTAAAATATTACAAAGAATTATATTCCAAGGCCAGAGAAATGAAACAAGGATCTTAAGAATAAATCCATATTGAAGACTACCTAGATGAGAGAGTTGTTAAGTAAGCAACTAAGCGGGGTTATCTCTAGACTGTTTAATCTTTTCTTAAATTCCTTATTTCCTGCAGTTGCTACCTTCAAAGTTTCAAGGTATACATACAGCCTGTCATCTTGATAGACATAGTGGCCTCTGGCTCAGAATTTTCTGTTTGAGCTTTCCAAACAGTGGGGTATACAGCCAACATCAGTCCTTGAATTAACTTATCAAGAAGTTTTGAAGAACTAAAGCCATTTACAATCTAATTTAGTGGATGGTGGGTTAAAAGCCCAAAGGACGCCCTTGAGCTTCTCTATGAGTCACTGTAGAAAGCAGAAGTTTTTCTAAACTAATGTACAGAAGAAATATACTATACAAGTATTAGCAATTGTCTTCTTTACAAAATCTAAAAATATATAGGAGAAATCATTCCATCTGTAAAGCCAGTAAAATGATTTTTACAAATCCTCCTCTCCTGGAATTTTGATTAACTAATTGAAATGTTTTCTAGTGTGTTAGAAAAGCAAAATGGTTCAGTGTTTTATCTAATAGGCTGAATTAATTTACTAGAGTGCTACCATTATTGATGTTTATACTACGTACCAGGCATCATGTGAAATATATCATCCATGGAAAGGTATGCAGAACATTATGAGGACCTGTCGTATTTGTCTTTTCTTCTCAGATGAAAAAAACTAAAAGCCCAGAAAGATTAGGGAATTTCCCAAGGTCCAGGGGTGTGCTGGTAAGCTGGCACATGGGGGTAAAAGCCCTGATTTATATGGTTTGCCAATTTTTGCCATGTAACTGATCTCAACCTGGATGATTTCAAATTATCAGTGTGATGTCAGTGAACACGATGTTGGGAAGAGCTGCACATAATCAGCTATCATGATATAGTAGGAAGTGGCTCTGATACTCCACTGTCAAGATCATAAGCGTAATAGGAAGTTGGAGAGCCAGGATTTGAGCTCCTGGCTGTCTACAAAGTCCATCCTTTAAACCATCATACAATAATGCCTTCTGACATAATAAACTATTCACCTGAAAAATCACAAAAGATCATGAAGGTCTACAATATCTTTAATCCCAGAAACATAGATACTTCTTTATTCTCTATTTTATTGAAACTAATACAGGAAATAGTCTCTTAGAATTATTCAATAACCATATGTTAGAGGCCAAGAAAAACGGTGTACTTTGTCCATCACCATTTCTATTATTCTTCCCTTTCCATTATCTTAAGCTTTCACACATTTTGCTAGTGTTGCTTCTTATTCATATTTCATTGCCACTTTTCATCTTAATATCCATATACTTGGTCCCCAACATTTTTTTTTGCTGTTTCAGAATGTTGGCTGCTTTTTTTCATTTTCATAGTTTATTAAATTTTTCTTACCTTATAGTGTAACTTTCTCACTTATGCTCTTTAGTTCTTCAACATTCTGGCATTCCTTGTTTGAGCAAGTAAGTAGATGGATAGAAGTCTAACTACTAAAATAAGATGGGTTCACATTTTAAGAATTATTTAACCTTTTTTAATACCAGAGTATCCTCATCTATAAATGAGGATAATAAGAGTACTTACCTTGTGATGTGTGAGTGATTGATCATTTAAAAAACAAACAAACCAGGAACTATAGCAGGAACAAAAATGGAGGGTATGAGATGGTGGTACGGATGATCCTTTGAGAATGGATGAGATTCAACATCATTTTATGCTGATGAAAAACATCATTTGGTGTTTGGTGGGAACATATCTCAAAGATTTGTAAACAAAAAAACTCTTGAAAATGATAGCATTTTTTTCATAGTATGAAATAAAATTGCACTAGATTATTTTCATTGCATAACAGATTTTATACTAAGAATTTCATCCTTTGCTAAAATAATTAAGATACTCATGAATACCATTTACTGTTACCATGAATTGAAAGAATGACAGATGAGAAAATGAATTTTTCCCAAATATTCTCATATGTCTCAAGCTTTAAGAAAAATAAAGAAAACAATTTTGCAAATTGGTATGAATTTTTATCTGATTGGTAAGAGGAAATTTATGAAAGCATACCTGTGATGATACACCAATACATGTTTATACTATGCTGGAGAAAATGAGAATTTTAAAACTCATCAGAATTTTCATAATTTCTTCAAATAGCTGAATTGAAGTGAGTGGATACCCAGCAAAATTTTTTTTTTCATATACTTCTGTAGAAAAATAAAAGTACAAATTGAGGTGATTTCTCTTTTTATAAAATGAGCCCCATTATATATTTTCTTCCCATATAAAGATAGAACATATGCTGCAAAAGAACAAACTTAAAATGCAGAATTCTCACTGTCTAGTAGTAAAACAAAATCTTACCTTCTGTTTGATGTATTATTCTTGTTACTCATAACAAAATTCAGTGATATCACGATTTTCTGTTGAAATTATTATTTTATCATGTAGCATACCCTAGAGTTTTGAAGAGTTGTACAGAATGGTGAATAAGAATTTTTTTGGACCTGATGCATTTTCAAGTACATCCAGGCAAATGAAAATAAATAGATAGGAAACAGAGCTAATTAAGAAGATTGAGGTTCAAATGAAATAAAACCGGCAATAGGAACAACATTGAACTCTGAATCAGGAAATGAAGCCATGAGTGAATTCGATTTTAAGTAGTGGTTAATTACAATTAAGCTTCAAACATAACTTGTAAATCATATATCAGAGCATTATATAGAAAATATAACATAGTTTGTGTTTAATATATTTTAATTTACTTTCCTTCCTTAACTCCTACTCTAACATTGTTGTTATACTATGGAAAGCCAAGTTTCATATGAGCAATAGATGGTAGTTTAATAACGTAATAATGTCAAGGGCTAGAAGGAAATTCTGGAGAGAAAAATCATTGACTTAGAATTTAACCAATATCCTTCTAATAAATTGAAAGTACTGATGAGGGCATAAATGCTGCATCAACATAAAGAAAAGAAATCTATTGAATATAATACCTCTGTTCTTTCCAAAGCCAAATGATTCTCTTTACTATTCCAATGGCTTCACTTGTTAAATTTCATCGCTTAGCAGACAAAATGTGCAACTTGGCAATAATATAGTCATATTGGCATTTTTTCTTCCTACAATTAAATAACTTGAACTTTCCCTCTATATAGCATATTACACTATAGACATATATTGTTTCTCTTCAAATTTTGGTATTACCATAAGGTGTGAGCTTCACTTATTAAAACAAGATAATTGAGAGCTTTATTTTATTCAGGGGAAAATATGGGGGTCAGTTTTTGTTTTTTGTTTTTTTGCGGTACGTGGGCCTCTCACTGTTGTGGCCTCTCCCATTGCGGAGCACAGGCTCCGGACGCGCAGGCTCAGCGGCCATGGCTCATGGGCCCAAGCGCTCCGCGGCATGTGGGATCCTCCCGGACCAGAACACGAACGCGTGTCCCCTGCATCGGCAGGCGGACTCTCAACCACTGTGCCACCAGGGAGGCCCGGGGGTCAGTTTTTGCATAAAACATTAGACTGTAGTAAATCTCATTTTTCTCAGTATTCTGGGTTAGATTTTTATTGACTAGTAAAATAGCATGATGTTTAAAACATTTACAATAATTTATTTTATATGTAAAACTGTATCACTGATGAATATTGAATCTAAACATACTCTAGTTTAAACAGATTGTAAAGCAGAAGCAGTGAGAAAGCTAAATAAATGATAGATAAAGAGGAGTCAGGATTAGTCACAAAGTGAAAACGAAAGCTCTAATAATGACAAGGTTGTGAACTAAACATTTAAAGAAAATGCAAGACATATCTTGGATTTCTAAATTTCTATTTCCTCATAGTTTTTCTGGGCTTCATTTTATTATCAGGTTATGAAATCTAGCCTAATGGAATAATAAGCATGCTGAACTTACAAAGAATGCTACCGAAATTATCTTGCAACATAAATATGGATTTTGTATTATCCTGAATATAATCACTATATTGTCAAGATGTTATATCTAATAGTTTTTATCCTGCAATGTAGACTACTATAATTCCTCAAACCTTTATTTATTTATATAGACAAGCCATTTTATTATTAGAGTTTGCTTTTTGTCTTGAACACTTTATTTTTATATTAATTCTACCTTCTAGAGAACAGTGGAGAATGTTTAAATTGACCATTTTTATGGAGTACGTGATTTGTCATGAGCAATATAAATAAATACATTAATTTCCTTATCATACTTGTATCTGACAGATGGGTCCCCAGGCACAGAGCCTAACCTTTTATTTTGACACCTGCCACATTTTGCCAGCCCTGACCCTTTTTCTTTGCCAGAGTGTCGCTGTGCTGTTCACCATGGTTGCACTAATCCCCAGCTTTTAAAAGGCATAATATTGGAACCCTTCTGAGAATCGCTGCTATCAATCAGCTGATACCACAACATAAAGCATTTTACAGATCCATCCAACATCCTTTCTTTCCTGTGATTCAAACACATTTTCTCTTATTTCTGTATCCTACTGGCTCAATAAGATTACATGGAGTTTGTTTTAATCTAATACCCCATATTGTTACCTTCTGATACAAACCATTTAGTTTAGCAGTAATTTAAAATTTAGAATTTATTGGAGAATACTAAAAGAAATTATGTTTCCATTTTTAAACTAAAAGATACTTCTCTACTACAAAGCAAGTATGCTACTTTAATGTAGCTAAGGAGTTAAAAATAATCTGAACACGTTAATTTGAAAAAAAAAAAAAAACAAGCATCGGGACAATGAAACATGTTTTGAGAATTACTGTGCACTCAATCTCAAACCTGCACCTTTGATTTCTGGGGTGATTCCAAAAGCCACTAACACATGATATGTGTCTGGATTCATACAAACTAAAAGCACATGCCTGGTCCATTAGACAGAGGTCTGGTTCTAAAGAGTTCTGCAACGCAGAGGACAGACAGAAGGCAGGTAAGCTGTGGAGGCGCATCCATTACTGAAATAATTTAATATAAATTTTAAAGGATTCCCTCCTTGAGAAAAATCAGACTATAATTAATTATGGAAAATGTTGTAAGCAATCTTTTGGAGGGAATATGTTGGAAACAAAGAATGTTAAAAGTAGATAAGTAGGTGGGAGACAGATATTTGATAGCAAACATAAAGTTCCACCAGACCAACCCAGTTTGGCTTACAATCTCATTGCGGACTGGAAGCCAATTAGAGACGGGTACACTAACAACCTGCCTTTCAAATACGGCATCTACTGCTTCTGAAGTAAGCTTATTTGGAATAAGGGAAAGAGCCTTGGACTATGTCTTAAGCTAACTTTCTTCTATAATTTAGACCTATTTATGCCAGCTAGGATATATATGTACATTGCAAGAAGTATGGGATCTGTATCTTAGGACATTCAAAGAAAATGCTGTTTCATGCCTGGGGCTAAGAGATATTAGAGTTAAAAGGCAATTCTAGAGTTATGGCAGCTTTTTGTACCTCAGCATCAGCGTTTTTGAATCTTTAGTGAGCCACCATTAATATGACTCAGCTGTATTTCACTTCTTCCTCTTTCTTCTCTGCCCCAATCCAAATTTCACAGTTTACTCAGAGTTTCTGATAGCTCATATTTTAAGCATGTACAAAACCTTGGGCTATCATAGAAAATCATTTTTTCACTTATTAGATCTAAATCCAGAGACAAAAAGACTGAAGGGCCCATCATCTTTTCAAGCCTGGCCACAGTTCATAGGTTGCTAGCCAGCCTATTCTTTGGTCCCAATTCAATCAGCTCTAAATGGTGGGAAGCAGAGATTACTTGTGAGTAAACATATCCACTTAGGTGGCAGATGTTCTGGATGAAAATGATTCTCTTAGAAGGAATATGTCATGACTGACATAGACAATATTCAAAGCGTAGTCCAGAGACTGGAGCTGGTCCCTGTGCTATTTGTTACCCAACCAGAATGATAAGCACATTGAGGATAACCATGTCAGAACTTTTACAGCTATTTGTTAAAGTCATTTGATGGCTGTTGAATCCAATAACAAAAAGTTTAGATTTGTGTTTTGTATACATTTTTGTTTTTTTTTTCCTAGTAATTCATTTATATTATATTATTAAAAAATAATGGTGACATTGAAAGTGGGTGGTAAACTCATCTATCACTACAGATATTTTGATAGGCACTGGTTTAGAATACTCCTAGAGTTCTAATTGTGGTGCTCGCCTAGCTAATTAAGTAATAATGATCAAATCTTTGCAGTCATATTATAATCCTCTAAATATCAGTTTCCTCTGTAAGGAAACTCACCTTCCCAAGTTATTATCAGTCACAAGGCAATACATGAGAATAAATTTGAAAAGTTGTAATAGACTAATCAGAAGTAACTTATATTTAATTGTTATTAAAGTCTCTACATACATATATCTATATATATCTTTCCCATATAAATATAAGATATAGCTGCAGTGGAGATTTTATTGCTTGTTTATCTTGTATTTGCTATTTTTTGCAAAAGGCAATCAGAGATCAAATTGATAAAGATCTACTCAGGAAACAGCCTGTTCTCAGTAATTTTACAATTTAGTTGATTGTAAATAAAAGTTAAGTAAAAATATTTTAGCAGTGTGACATTCCAAGAACTACGAGGAAGAAGTACATGTGTAATAAATTAGTTATATAAATATTAAAGACTAAAGATATTCAAAGGAAGGAGAGAGAATTTCATGCTATGGTGATTAAGGAAAATTTTTAGAACAGGTAGGATTTGTACAGGATCTTGAAGAATGAATGAAATTTGGAAAGGTGGGAAGGACAAACTAGGTTGTTCTAGGCATAACACAACTTTCAAGCAGAAGCATTGAGTCAGAACATCTATGTATACGTGTGTGAAATGTGTGGGTATTCCAATAGATAGACAGATAGATAGAAAATAAATAAAATTAGAAACAAAATAAATAAAATTAAAAATTCTAAAAATTAAATTACAATAGGCAGTCTTAAGTTTTTTGTAGTTTTCCTCACCTAAAGCATGATCTTAAATTATTAAAACTGAAACACTTGAAATAGAATTGCTTTTACATTCATATCATTTACTGTCACATGTTAAATGCAAACAATGGAAGTGCAAAATAATTTAATAAATCATTTTCTTCAAGTAAAACAATAATTTAAATGATAATTTTTAAAAACCTCATAAACAATTCAAAGAATAAAAACACAGTTATTAAAGTATTAGTATTCTTTCCTGTGGATATCTGACGTTTCAGTCTAATGTAAAGAACAAAACTGAATGGCAAGAGAATTGCTTCCCCTAATAAGCAACTTATTACCTTAGCAATTTTATTATTTTACACTAGGGTCAAAATAATTAAATTACAGAATATCATAGAGCATCATGTAAATTTGAACCACTGAACATATAGTGCCTCACTTATAAAAGTCCACCAAGTATGAATGCCGTTATTTTAAGACATAAGAACTAAGATATTATTAGCAAAGCAGTGATTTCAGTACAGGTTTTTGGTATTTCACATTCAACTCTATGACACCAATTTGAAGTACCAAGATACCAGTAATTTTGTTTGTATAATATTTTTATTTTTATTCTGAAAATTCTATATGATAAGATTAAATCAACAATTTATTTGTTCAATTTGTACAAAAATGACAAACCGAAAAATAATCTACAATTCTAAAGTGGTCACTGCCTAATATAATAAGCAAACATATCATGCTGCTGCAAACATATATTGCAAGAATCATCCTACTCTGATGGCATATAAATAAGACAGTATTGAAAGTGAAAGAGTAACTCTGTGTAGGAATCCCCAAGTACATAAAATACAATTAAAGATGGTAAAGACAAACTGAAAATGTTTAAACAAAAAAAATCGAAACCACAGTTCTGCCTTAATTTTAAAAACTGCAGTTCCTGCAAAGAAAAAAGGTAATAAAAAAGATCTTAAGCTTAGGAAACAATAGGTGGAATTATATGAAAATGAAAGAATTAGAGGAAAATGTGTAGAAACAGTTTATAACTTCCTCGGCAGCATTTCCCAGACCACGTAGATGTGACAAGAGCTTATCAATCAGTTAGAAAAATACAACAAAATGGATTGAATGAAGCTTTTCCACTTAAGATCACAAATTTATAAAGCCAAAGAATTTTATTTTGGTTTCAATTTGTCTTAAATAATTAAATTTTCTCTACATTTCTAGTATTTTAATAATACTTTTATTAATTGACTCTATGAATAATTTATACTAAAATTTGTTTAATATTCACATGTTATAAATTCTTGCATTTTGCTTTGTAATGTGTTTGTAAATGTTTATCTTTGAACTGTATGAACTCTTCTAATTTTGCTTTCTTTCATTAATTTTTAGCAATATTCAAACTACCTAGCGTCAGGCTTATCATTTTATCTTACTATTAATTGCCTGTACAATTGAAGTTCAGTATTAATCAAGCCATACTAGTTGATCTCAGCTGAGGACTCTTTTAAGAAAGAGACGTGATGAGAAGATCGTGGTTGTCAAATGATGTTTAGTCAGTGAGCTGGCTGCTCCTTTTACTCTGTTTCTTTCCACTTATTCTAATCCCTCCTTTCCATAAACTCCTCTGCAATGTAGCAATTAGACTTATTCCTTCAATTAAATATGATATCCGTATAACATGTACTATTAAAAAGTTATCTTTTTCTTTTAAAGATTATGATTCTTCAAAGAATCGGTCACCGCTTTGTTGTTTACCACACATTTCGCCCCTCAGCTATTTTTCAGTTTGGCATCCTGTACCTCAGCTGTAGATAGCAAGAATCACTCATGGCCTTTCCTCAGAACTAATTCTGAGTCACCTTTTGCCTTTTTTTTTTTTTTTTTTTGCGGTACGCGGGCGTCTCACTGTTGTGGCCTCTCCCGTTGCGGAGCACAGGCTCCGGACGCACAGGCTCAGCGGCCATGGCTCATGGGCCCAGCCGCTCCGCGGCATGTGGGATCTTCCCGGACCGGGGCACGAACTCGTGTCGCCTGCATCGGCAGGCGGACTCTCAACCACTGCGCCACCAGGGGAGCCCTGCTTTTTTATATTACTTATCACTCTTATCTTAAAATATATTTCTTTTGGCTTCCTTGACTTCTTGTAACTCGGACGGTTTGTTTGCCTCCTGCCCTTTTTTGCCCTGGAATGCAGGTATTTCCTAAGGATCTGCTTTCTTTTTTTCCTTTAGTTTTCTAATCATCTGTGGAATGTAGCTCTTGTCTCTCCCTACTTTAATCTCTGTGAGGATTTTCCTGAAATCACTCTGTCTCACTCCACACCACCCACTGGATCAACCTGACATACCACCAGCACCTCAAACTCAACGCGTCCAAAAGCTTTTCTCTCCTCTCTCCACACACTTTCCTATTCCTTGGGTAGCAGGACCATAATCCTAGAAAACCAGACAGGAATACTGCACTGGGGTCTCACTCCCCACCCCACCATCCTCACCACATGTCTTGAGTTTAGAAATTGTGTGGATTTTGCCTTCACAATATTCCTAACATCTGCTTCCCCATCCGGATTCTCATTTTTGCTGTTAGTCTCTCATTTAACTTTGATCTAAAATATCAAAATAATTATATAACTTGATTCTCTATATTCACTTTCTTCCTGTAAAACATAACTCTGATCATGTTCAGAAACCTCCAGTGATTTTTTATGAGAATTCAAAATTACTTGTTTTTAAATTTCAATAACCTCTACTCTTTGGCCACATATACTTGTCTAGCCTTATTTTTAAGTTCTGTAACTTTTAAGATACATTTCCCGGGTCTTTTCTCCCTTACAATAGACTGTAAGTTTCTTAAGAATTAGGGCTTGGTTATTATTTGTCTGCGCGTTCCTTAGACCTTCACACAACATTTTATTCTAGGATCTCATTATACATGTTTTCATAGTGAATGAATAAATGAATGAAGTAGCTTTTACCCACCACCTCTTCATCCTGGAAATTCTAACATTCCAGACTAGCAATAGAATTCTCTTAAGATCAAACCTAATAAAAAAAAAACCAGAGTGGTGGGTCACAGCCCTGGATGCACCCTGGAATCACTGGGAAGATTATGAGAAACAGTAATGCTCCACCTCCAGAGACTCGTTTAATCGTCCTGGGTGGGATTCAGTAAAACGGTATTTTTAAACGTTCTCCAGGTAATTTGAAGTACGCCCAAAGTTAAAAACTTTTGAGCTAGAGAGAAAGTGTGGGCTGGGGAAATTGGAATTTTGAATTTAGTTCAAGATTAATTTTCACGTACTATATTTACCCCAACAATAAAATCCACCCAAATGAATATTTTCACTGTCTCTAGCATCAGAATTTGATACTTAATAGATCTACGGCTAATGGAAAATATACATGAAAAAAGAATTAGTTTTAATAGAATATTAGACTTTTAAAATCTATAGGTAATTATCTGAGATTAAACTATTCAAAAAGAATATTAGACCTGAAAGTAAACCATCATAATTTATGCCTGGTTCTTTTATTCTATTTATGCAGTGATCTGTTTATTCAACCAACATTAATATTCAGTTATGTTTTGGTTGTTTATAATTGCAATTTTAATTTATACAGAAGTAATTTCATATCGAATTGTTTTAAATTCTAGAGTTTATTGATCCTTAATACATCCTATGTAATCATTAAGACCTTGGTATAGATCTTCAAGCTCACTAAGTGTTTTGAACCCTTTATGCTTTAAAGAGGGAAAGGGTACAAATGATGTAATCATTTCTGAGTTTTTAATATTCCATTATTTTGTCTTGCTCTCTCTTTAAATACAGGTACAACACATATTTGGAAATATGTTTTACATTTTAGATATCACCAAGCAGCCAAGTGGTATTGTTTATCTAACCCTTATTTTTTTAGAAAGTAATTGGTTTTAACACCACCATTTGTGACTCAGTAATTCATCAACTAGTTCTGAAACGCTAACCAATTTTTTTTCTTAATAAGTCCCTCCTGTGTCACTTCCCTACCTCCTCTACCCAAACTGTGCTCCAAAACTGTCAATATTTCAGAGTAATATAGAGGTAAATGCAGAAAAAAAAATTTTTTTAATTCTGAAACTGGTTTCAAAAAACCTGAAGCCCTTGGAGTTATGGAGAGGACTCAGAGTATAGATACACTTATGAGAGGGAAATTTGTGAAAAACTAAAAATGTGTCACCCCCAGCCCCCATATAGGCTTGCTGGGCATGGAGCAGGTGGAGGAGAAGTGATATAAAGAGATTATCTATCATTAGAAATATAGGAGGGATGAAATAAAGTGAGCCACCTGAAAGAGTAAAGCAGGCAGGAATAAGGAATGTGTAATAGATGATTACAAGCGTGGACTCAAGCCAGACTGCCTGTGTTCAAATCCCAACTCAGGCATTCACTAACTGTGTGACCCCAGGCAAGATATTGGCAATTATGTTGCCTAATTTTTTCTATAGTCTAAAAAATGAGGATAAATAAAATATCTACCTCATAAAGCTGGGGCAGGAATTAACTGAGTTGGGGATGCTGGAGAGGATGTGGTCTCACTCAGACCTCCCAGCTCCCCACGTACTTCACAACATCTTTTTCCTCCCTTGGCTCTGTGATGATGCTTCATCCTCATTCCTTCCTATTATCTTGACTATTCTCTCAAACTCAGTTCATGTAAGACCACTGTCTTTAAGCGTTGTCTTCTAGCCAACACTCTAGGTCACAGGCATCCTAGAAAGACCCTGACACCTGCTTAAGACACTTCTCCAAGCTTTGCCTCCTACCACCTAAGCTGAATGTCTTCATTTTTCTTTGCTCAAACCCTTTACGTGGACCTTGCATTTAGATGGCATACCAGGCTTTTGATTTGGCATCTTCCCCCCTGCTTCATCCTCTCAGCACCTAATATGCTTCTGATAAGAGGAGGACACACTGCCCCTGCACTGGACCAGACTTCCAAGATTCTTCCCAGACCCCAGGTCCGGAAGCCTCACCTCCTTTTTCTCCTTGGGATGATCACACAGCCTCCACAGTAGACTTCTGTCTATCCAACTACCCCTTAAAGGATCAAGGATCCTCTCAATTTCTCATTCCCCACATTAACCCAATCTCCTTTTCCTCCACGATTCCAACATTCATTGATAGGCTAATAAAAATAATGACTTAACATCGATTGAATGCTACTATATACCAAACACTTTTTGGAGATAGGTAGTATTACCTTCATTTTGCAAATGAAAAAATTGAGGCACAGAATGAGTAGGTGACATAACCAAGTTCACACAGCTCATAGATGGGAAAGGAAAGAATGAAAATCTGAATCTCCACACCGGATTTGTACTAAGTGTGTTTTTTAGAAGCAGACTGTCTGGGTTTGAATCCTACTTGGCTGGGAGCTGTGTGACCCGAGGTAAACTGTTTAATAGATCTGGGCCTCAGTTTCTAATTGATAAAATTGGGATCATTATGCCTGTCTCCCAGGATTTATGGGAGTGTTAAGTGGGATAATAAATGTAAGGCACTTAGAACAATACCAGCACTTAGAAAGTGCTTTAATGGTTACTTATTGTTATTACTCTTTATTGCCTCTTCCTGATGGCTAAATCTTTGTTCCCAGTTTTTTGAGCACTGACCCATGTATCTGACTCTGCTAGATGTCTGGATGTTCCACAAATGTCTCAACTCATTATTATCTCCTCAACTTATCCTTCTAGTAGAGCTTACCTTGGCGAATGCTATTATACAAAACACAGGAGTCATCCTGGACTGCTCGTTATTAATCAGTTAATCCCAACAATGAATTTCCCCATATTTTTCCAGCCTTAAAAGTTATCCCATCTTCCCTCCTCTCACTCCTACCTATAGCAGACTCATTTCTCGTAATAGTGAAATACTTAATGATAGTTTACTATTAAAAAACAAACAAAAAAACAGGAACACTGCTATGTGCCAGCGAGTCAATGACAATCATAAAATGAATAGTATCAAATCTCTTCTCTCAAGGATCTCACAGTCCAATTAGGAAAAGAACACATTAATAATTGAACACCAACTGGTGAGCGCTTTAACAAGGAATATGTCAGGTATTAACGGAAGGTGGAAATGGGGATTATGGATGGTGTGGTGAAAAAGGCAATACCAAAGGTCAGTCTCATTCAACAAGCCAATGATACAAGGCTCTGTGCTAGGTGTTGGGTTATTTCTTCTGACCTGGAGAATATCATAGTCTATGGGAGAAACTATAAATATACATTTCAGTATAAAATAGCAAATGCTAAGACAGAGGGAGACACAGTGAGTTCTGAGAGTATAATCGAGGTCTGCAGTATAAGAATAAGACATTTTAGAAATGTCAGGATCTAAACTAACTGCCTCTGCCTTATTTGACTTGTCTTACTGGAAAAACCTATTTTTAAGGCTCTCTTCAGATGTTGCCTTCAGTTTGAGGCTGATCCTGGCTTCCTTTCAAGTGGGTTTGGTTCACAGTGTCCGTTTCACCCCACTCTCATCACTCCACCCTCAGCCTTTTACCTCTCCTTGACCACTCCTCTGTGAGAGCAAATATAATTTCTTTTCTAAATGATTATTTGCATGGTACTTTTTCTCCCAACCTATTATCAAGTGAGACGTCTCAATATGTGGGGAGTTTGCCACCATAAAAGCCTCATTTTCTTATAGTAATCCACTCAGTTATCAAATGCTCTACCCAGTTAATAGCAAACTGTACTTGGTGACTTCAGAAATTTACCATGATTGAAAATGAGAGTTAAGGATGCAGTTTACATTTAATCTAGGTGTTCCTTAATACAAATAGTACAAATGGGTATAATATATCTTCAAAGCTTTAATTTTCTTTATCATTATAGCAGTCAGATAACATTTAAGATGTGTTTATATTCAGTGGATTTTTAAAAAATTAAAACATTAGTCACAATGAAATACCTACGTATTACATATAATACTATATGTAAGAACTCAGTAAAGTTTAGTTATTGTTAAATCTCTTGTACTCAAATTATCTTCATTGATAGCCAAGATATGGAAGTAACCTAAGTATCTATCAACAGATGAATGGAAAAGGAGCTGTTGTGCATAAATATATATACAATGGAATGTTAGCCATAAAAAAAGAATGAAATTTTGCCATTTGCAACAACATGGACAGACCTGGAGGGGATTATGCTTAGTGAAATAAGTCAGTCAGAGAAAGACAAATATTACATGTTTTCAATTATATGTGGCATCTAAAAAATACAACAAACTAGTGAACATAATAAAACAGAAACAGACTCCCAGGTACAGAAAACAAACTAGTGGTTACCAGTGGGGAGAGGGGTGGGGGGAGGGGGGAGGTAGGGGATTAGGAGATACAAGCTACTAGGTATAAAATAAATAAGATACAAGGGTGTAATGTACAGCACAGGGAATATTTTATAATAACTTTAAATGGAGTATAATCTACAAAAATATCTAATCACTATGTTGTAAACCTGAAACTAACAAAATATTGTATAAATTTAAAAAATTATCTTCATTGAACATACGAGCACTTCCCCAGTATTTCCTATGTGCCAGGCACTGAACAATCTGACCTGACAGGGCTGCCAGCCACTAATTCATATGGCATCGTTGTACAATTTGGAAAAGACACTCTTCCTCAAGACATTTTTGTGTCCATGTTGAGGAATTTGTCATAATAAACTAATTTTATTAGAACAAGCCACCATACTGCCCTCTGCAGAAGAGTGTTGTAATAAATATGTAAATTGGCAAGGTATACAATGTGAATGGCTCCTCTAGGATTGTGCAGTAAGCAACCTACACAACCATTCACCGAGGTCCAGCTTAGTCTATCCTTGTCCTCAAAAAGAATGTTACATTTGGTAAGAAAAATAAATGCTTCAATAATGCACTAAATCAGAAATCATAAGTTTATATAAGTAAGCAATTTGCTATAAAATTATTAAAAAGAAATACCATCTTAATAAGTAATGAGTATCATACATGGTTTCAATTTGGCAAAATGCTATGCTGACTGTGAGACTCTGAGAAGTCACACTATAAACAGTGATGAACTTTTGACTATGGTCATTATTTAGAAAATCTGTTTTTTAATAAAAGCAGCTGAGAATCTGTCAGATACACAATTATTGGGTTGAAATTGACCTAAGGAAGCCCACATGTTCAAAATCCTGTTTCCAGAAAAAAAAAATCCTTAAACCACCTAAAATAAATATCTATCTTTTTAAAAAAGTATTAACGACTCATATTATAAGAAAATCCTCCTTATAGTTAAATCCACAGTGCTTAGAATTTAATGTCTTTTATTCTCTCAATGTGAGAATAAATGATACAACAAATGTATAGTGCCTGGATAGGGTAGGTACTCTATAGGTGATGAAATCCTTCTTATTAATGCATTTAGAATACTTTTCAGGTTTCCTGTATTATGACAAGTTACAGTATTAACTTCCTGCAAGCAAATATAAATGAATAATCAACTAGTTGATTACAGTACCTGAAATTTTCTTTATAGAATATGGATATGGCAGTCTGTGATCTCAGGTTCACGTTAGAGCATATGTTGCACAAGTACAAGATTTAACCAAGAGATAGTAACATTGTAAACATTATTCCAAATTTGAAGAGAATGGCTTTTTAATATTTATATCTATCACTGATTTTTAAAAATTGGGAATGTCCAGGTTTGATGAATTGAGACAATGGTAACTAACTAATTAACTAAATAAATAAAACTAAGCAATGCCTTTTCCTTACCATGGAATCCCTTTACCTGTTCTCTTTTTCTTAACGATTTCTTTATGTTCTCTTTTTCCCAACATTTCTCAATTCTTTTTTCCATTCAGCTTCTTACTGCCACATATAACATATTAAAATTTGCCACAATTTCTTTTCTTTCTTTCCTTATATTCTTTTTTTTAAATCATAGATTACCTAAGATATATTAGAATACGAATGTGTTTGGATTACTGCAAGAAGGATTCCATATGATCCCAATATCTATATTGAGCTGTTTTCTTCAGTTTCATGTAGCCCAATTAGCAGCAGATGTTTTTTGTTTGTTTTTGAACATTTTATGTGTAGAATGTTTGTATTTTTCATAGTAATTTTTCTTCTAATTGTGTTGGCGCTTTTAGTGTATTTCTAACCTTTTAATTGTACAGAAAAAAAAATCCTCTAATGCTGCATCATGAGAGATAAAAGGGACACTTCTATCTTCGTGCTTCATAATTACAACCTGCAGCCAGGAATGGAAGTCATGGTGGCACAACTAGAGAGTTGCTTATCAGGGACATAAGATTAAGGAGTCTGAAAGAAGAATGCACCCATTAATTGTGGAGAAAGAAATAAGGGGATCATTTTCTTAATTACATGGAAATGTAGGAAGAAAAAAATCTAGGAAAAAAGGCTAAAAATTGCATTTCTGTAACAATTAATAGAGAAAAGAAAACTTTAATCAATTTATTTTCACAGTTTCTACACAAATAGATTCAAAAAGAATTATCCACACCAAAATGATTCAATTACTTATTTTTTCAGTGAAGTTAGTAACTATTTTTTTCCTGATTGAGTGAACCAACCAAATGTTTGATAACTTCTAGTGGACGTTGACAGTGTATTGATGTCAGTCATGCCAACAGTTTTTTTTTTTTTAATAAATACTAAACTGAGACTATCCTTTGAACTTCTCATTAAATATGAAAGTCCATATTATTTCCTTGTTGTACTCTTGAAAAAACTCTTACAAACAGGGCCAAACATCTCTTAGAGAGGAAAAAAGGAATTTACCTCCTTGACTTTACCAAGAACTGTTACTCAAAATTTGTTGTTATTGTTGTTGTTTAATTCAGGGGAAAATGCTATATTAAGCAGTGAAAAAATTAAGAGAACATGTGATTTTTAAAAAATATAGCTACGATATAAATGAGAGTCATTGATCTGTAGCACATCAACCCAACTTCATAAGAAACCTTCTAAATTATATAATAAATTGCCCTTTTTTCTACCACATAGGTCACTGCTTTTTGTTGATACTATTTACTATAATAGTACTAATGTCTATGACTTGAAAAAGCAGACTCTCTCTGATAAGAAGAAAGATTTTTAAGACAAGGGCCTTCATTCTCTGTGAAGAGCTAATTATTCAACAATTACATGTGTGACATATTTTACACGTTAAAAACTATGTAACAGAACTGATTGTTGCTTGAAACAAACCAATCTTTTTAGGGAAAACTAGTAACAGTAAAATCTGTTTTTAAATCCATAGAGTTTAAGTTGCTATTTAAATGATGATATAAAGGAAAATAAACTGATTTTTGATTATACATTTAATGTTAATTCAAGTGCCTCTTGATATCACCTTAAATTAATTTTAGCTATAAAATTGCCTGTTGACAATCTGTTTTTATAAATCTCTTAAGAAAGATTTGCATTATCTATCATTTAGTTCTAGTTTGTTTTTAAACAATAAAACTTAGTGCTTGTAATATTACTGTCATTTCTACCTAAAACTTAGTTAGATTCAGCAATATACTTTACCCACTTATTTGCACAGTGGCTCCCTAATTTATACTTTATAAATTATTTATTTATAAATAAATAAATAAATCTCTATGGATTTATTTATTTATTGATGAAATATGTCCTTTAGTATTTCTTTCAAGTGACACACTTTGTGTGTCATTGTATGTCTTTAAACTTTTTTATTCTACCCTCTTTTGTAAATGTTAACTTTACTTTGAATGTTATTTCCTCAGCACTATGAAATTATTACTCCATTCTCTTCTAGCCTCTCCTTATGATGATGAGGTCTGTTATCAGCCTGATTGTTCCTTTGTAAATAAGGAACTTATTTCTCCTTTATCTCTATTTGATTCCAAGATTTTCTCTTTGTCCCTGATGTTCTGCAATTCATGACAAAAAGTGACTAAGTATAATTTGTTTTATTTTTTATCTAACTTTTTGATATGAGGGCTCATTTCTGTCTTCAGTTCAAGATATTTTTCAGCCATCATTTCAACGATTTCCCCCTCCCTATGAACACTATTATTTCTTACTTGGATTATTATTAGACATATGTCAGAGCTTCTTGATTGTTTTTTTGTCTCCACGTCTTTTAAGTTCTCTTTAATGCCTTTTTTTTTCTTTCCATCTCTCTCTTTGTGCTGCATTTTGCACGCTTCAATCTTCCTATTCACTCATTTTCTCTCCATCTATGTCTAGTCTACTTTATATACTTTTCATTATTGTTTTATTCCAATGTCTTTATTGTTTTATTTGATTGAAAACTTTTTTTGGTTTATACTCGTGGAAGCTGGGAACTCAGGATTCTATACTAAGTCTAGAATAAATAATGCCAAAATATTGAGGTTGTAATTCCAGAGAGGAAAATCCTATGATTAAGCTACAAGATGCATGCAAGAAAGGATGAATCATTATCTTAGTAGCCCTAGCATCTAGTAAACAGCCTGGCAAATTGTATATCTCAATAAGCGTTTACAGTATAGATTAAATATAAACCAACTAAGTGATAAACTTAGCAATAGTATATGCTAAGCATTGATAGGTTGTCTTTTCTAATTGTCAGTGGTTCAAGTACAATGATTCTTAAACCAGAGATATTAAAAAAAACACTTCAGGAGAACTTTAAAATGAAGATTTACAGGCCTTACCACAGAGTTTCTGATTCAGCAGGTTCGGAAAATGTCTAGAAGTCTGTATTTTCACATGTTTGATTTTGATTCTGGGAGTACAGAAAGTATTTAGAGAAATATTACCTGAGTGTAATCAGATTTTGAAATGATAGTAGAGGTAGGTAAACCAAAGATTCCTCTACATGATTTAGTCAGTAGAGAGGACAGTTGAAACTGACAGGAGAGAAGACCTTTGGAATAAAGCTGAATAACAGGAGAAAAATTTGAGAAAGGCAGATCCTGCCCTTATCAAGTATTATATCAAAGCTAGATCCTTTAAAAAATTTGTAAACAATAAATATTTGGTCATTTCTCTAGTAAAAAGCAGCATTTTTCAGCATACATTTTAAAAATTCTTTACATTATTTCCTTAGTTAAAACCATTTGAAAATCTGCAGAAAAAGTTAATATTGAGTCTTTTTTTCTTGTGGATTTATTTTTTTAAAAAAAGCTTTGCATTGAATTTTGTAGCATCACAGAATGATAATGTAATGTAATTTAGCTTAATAGCTATTTTGTGTTAGATGACAGTTTTATTAAGCAGAACCAATAATCATCTTTATTCAGAGTCATAACGACCCATTATAAATGGTCTTATTTTCCCTAAATTTAATTTTACCTCTTAGAGTATGCCTTTCTAGAATTGCTAAAATGGTTACGCTTGGTTTCTTTCATAAATATAATTTTAACAATCACTATAGAAACATGAGTCATCTGGTAGTTAGTACCACTATTCTATATATTTCATACAAAACTATTTTAGTATCTTGGTTTGTTATTAAATTATTATTGGTTTGTTATTGGTTTGTTATTAAATTAAACTTTCAGACAAGCAAATTTCAGGAAATTAAATTACCATCCTTTATGTGTTGGAGGCTTAAACTGAGATGAATATTCTTTTCTTTCTAGGATGCCACCTTTCAGACCCCTGTATGTATTAGGGTAGGGATTAGCAATCAGATTAGACAAAAGTGGGTCTTGTCCCCAGCAGCCTCTAGAATAACTGGATTCACATTCGCCTCTTTAAAAGTATCAACAAGCTAGGGTGGTTTTATGTTTATCAGGAATTTTAGCTTAAAGTGAAAAAATTTAGACAACAATCAGATTATTTTTTGTCCCAACAATTGCACTGATAGATGAGGGGAGAGAATGAAGTTATTTAGGTCATAGATACTTCAGAGCAGAGAGGACATCAGAAGTTCTCCAATTTTAAGGTTGTTTTATATAATATTAAATATCTATATAATGTCATATAGTTTACAGAGCATTCTCACTTGCATCCTTTCATATAGGCCTACACCTTTTCTTCCAGAGGAACATTATTATTATTCTAAATTTACACTGAGGGGACTAAGTGTCAGAGAAATTAACTCACACCCAAGACGGTTACCTAGTTCACGTGGAGGCAAAGCTTACGCTCATTCTCCACAACATCAGAGTGTTGACAGTCAGAGCACATCCCAAAGGCTCTGGATGCCTGGGAACAGAGGCGAAAGGTCAAAGAAGTTCAAAAAATGGAGGGTGAAGGTCACCTCAACTACAAACTTTACCGGCTTTATATTATTGTCCTGGGACCAGCATGCAACAATTGCTTAGAATTCAAGGAAAGTCAACTCCTTTCAGCTTCTGTCATGGGCACTATAGGTGGCTCCTGTTGCTTTTGAGTAATAATTCTATTTCATCTATACATGATTAAATATAACTTTCTTCTATAAAATTTGTGCCTAAGTGAACTAAAGATGTATTTCCAAGAATTCAAGGGTACTATGAATCAAGGGGATGCAAATATGAATTAACCTATGATGCCATTATGTAATTTGATATTTTACTTTATATTATATATTTATTTATTCAATAAGTAAATAGTGAATGCCGGAACTGCATTATACACTGGGATCATAGAGAAAAAGACACAGTCTCTGACCTTATAAAGCTCATACTCTGGTTATGGAGAAAGGCATTGACAATACAACATGGTAAGTAATATATTAGAATTCATAGAAGGTCCTGAGAATGCAGAGTGACAACCTTTAAACCAACCTTCCAATTGTTTTTGAGATTATTGCTTTGCTGTGATTCACTTACATACATGCATATCAATTATTTGAAAGTTTGCACATATGTGTATGTACACACATAGTATGTAGCTTTACTCTTTCTCAGTTGCTACCTACCTAATCTGTAAATAAAATAATGTTCCTGAGTTTGTTCAAACAGAAAAAATTCATGGAGAATTCATGGAGAATGGTAAATTAGAATTGCTTTGATTGTACTTGGAGCATGTGGTTAATACAATGAATACTGGGCTATCTATTTTTATAGGGGTCTTAATAAGCCATGCTGATAGTGGCATTTTAAAAAGTCTTGGGTAAATTAACAAAAGAAATGCTTTTATTTTTAGCCTAACAGATGTTTAGTTTCTGGTTTATAACTATCTCTTAAAACATTAGAATCACTAGAATGCTGCAACTACCCAGGAATTCTGCCAGTCTAGCAAAGTCTCTAAGATAAATCTAGAATAACTAAGAAAACAGGATATCTCTGTCAATTATGTCCCATATCTATAAAACTCTTGGTCACAAATTATGTTTCTCCAAAAATCCGTGTTCTCCACTTGGGTTTTTAGGTCAATAGTTATATCCATTTGTTAGTATAAATAATACAGATTATCTGAATTCTATCAAGTTTTTTGGTTATGTTTATATTATTTTTATTTTAAATAAAAATGATCATGGTATTTGGAGTAAGTCTTTCTGGCCAGATTCTGAAGCTTTCACTATCTTTGGCTCTAGACAAGTTTTTTACTCAAAGGTTTAGTTTCTTACCTTGAAAATGAAGATGATTCTTACCACATAGTTCTATTGTCAGGATCAAGCACAATATATTATATAAGGAACGTGTATAGCACAAGGCATAGGGCAGTTTCTGGGTCAGTGATAGTTTTTATTTTTGCTTGGCTATAAAACCTGTGCTGGATAATACTTTAACATTTAAACACACCTTACAACATTCTGATGGTGGCATTTAGTTAAAAAATGTAATGATTCCTATTCATTTATTTTGTGGGGACATCAAACTCACCTGTCAGTGATTGGCCTGGCCTATATGATCTGACCACTCAAATTATTACTTGGGTTGTGTTTCCCCACCAAAAACGGGTGAGACATACAAAGTATTTTCCTTTTATTTTCTCATAGTTGTAGCGTTAAGTGATGCCTGACATTCTATTTTGAATGCACAGGCTGAAGGCTGTACAATAAAAAGGAACTGGGGATGCTTTGTGAAATTCATCAAGGTATAATGACACCAGTTTATTTTTAAAACTGGATTAAATGTAGTTGTATTATTTGACACCATATGGATATTTGAGCTTAGTTGGTCAGAACTTGGTACTAGTATGTCAGGTTAGGGTATTCAATCTCCCTCATGTACCAATTACAATCTGATTGATTTTTCACTCACCAGATTTTTGTTTTGTTTTTTTTTAGGCTCTCCGACTGCAGCTGTAACTTCAACTTGCCAATGTACACCATTGCTCACAAGAGGACCAGATAAGAGAGTGTGAATGAGTTTATTGCCAACCCTTTCCTACTCCCCAAACAAAACAATTTTGTAGATTTGTTATTGATGAGTCATAGCACCATCTTCATATACAAATGACAACATTTCATATGGCATTATTTTCAGTATAAATGATAATAGAGATCACGGGGAGACTGTACAAATTATCTTGGGCTATTGTTTTATTTATAGATTAAAGTACAGTTATGTCTTCCACTGATTTACATTCTGACATCTTAGCTGATTATGTTATTTGCTTCTTTTATGCTCATCCTCCCCTTAGATCTTGAATAACCATACTTTTCTTTACTATTCTTTGCCTTGTTAGATTGTGTATTTTCTCTGAGCGGCAAAATACGTTTTTTATTATTATCATAAGAATGCTAAGTATTTACCTAATTACCCTTCAGAGAACACTAGAAGAAAATGCAGTTGAACAAATGGATGAATACTGGAAAGGGATTACTGAATACTTATATTATTTCTGGAAGTCAGCAGCTGTTTTCTCTTACTTTCAAATAGTTTTATTCTAGGTTTCTATTTTTTTTTCATGACAGTTTTTCAAGCTTAGAGCTGGTAATTTTTTCTTCCTGTTTGAAAAAATATTCCAGTAGTGTGCAAGTACTCAGATAAATATTTTCTATTAAATATTCATAAATTTCAGAACTGATTAATACATTTGTTCATTTTTAGAATGAAAAAATAATACAGTATTTATTTTTATATCATGGATTTCAGTTCACATATAAGTTCAAAGAATTTCAAATCAAATTTTATGCCAATCCAAAAATTGAATAACTGATATAAGTAAAAGGGCATAAGCCCAATACAAATAGTCAGACAGAGAAGAATCTCATTAATTTATTTTAGGCAGTCAATCAGTCATCCATCATACAATATCAAGAGTATAACTTTGTGCCAGGGATTTCTGTAGATACAAAGTTGAAAAGACATAGTACGACTCCTCCAAAATTACATACTCTATTAAGAAAGGTAGATGATGTGGATGTGAAAACAAATTAACATCAATACAGTGCAGTCAGATGTATCATAGAAATACGTACAGTCACTGAGAGACTACCTAGCCCAATGGATAATCCAATCTGGCAGACAACGTATACTATTTCTGTTTCAATTTGGAATGCATTCTGATTGTGGCCAAGCAAGTTTGTTTTATTAACTTTTGTGCTGGATTGGCTAATCTTTAAATTGTTTTAATTGCTTACATACATATTATTTAGGAGTAGGACAAATGATAAAATATGATGAATGATAGGATAAAGGATCATGTGAGATTAAACATTAGTAAAAAATAATTCAAAAGGAAGAATTCATTCCTGAAATGGAGAAGTAATTGCAAAATTAGGAACATGTTTGTGGAAATTCAATAGCATAGCTTGGCACTGACAATCTGATTCACGGCTCTCTTGCTATCTATTCACATTTTTCCTTTAGGGGAAATTTGACAATGATGTCTTGCAAATGGGTTGCCACTTTCAAAGCATCTTGCTAGCATTTTAGCAAGGGGAAAGCAGTTCTGGCATTTTAAATAAATGTTCTCCAAATCTTTCCTGCCAGACATCTCATTAAGTAGGAAGCCTCAATAGAGTAATATGGAAAAGCAATTTTAAATAGAAGTTTGATCCAAAACATGGTGATTTTTGTAAATAATATTCTGGGAAGTCTTCTGTGCTTTTTATAGATTTAATTTTACTGTTGGAGTTGTATGCCTCTCGCTGTTTATTATGACCAGAAATATCACCCTGCCACCCACCACTCCTTTTCAAGGAGAATGGATTGTAAATAAATGTATGAAACCATTCCATAATTTACAGAAGACTATTCAAGAAATGACAATTTCTGAAAGGATCGTTTATTCAATATGTTCCCACATAAATATTCTCTAAGATATTAAATGCATCCCCTTCTTTAATATGATGATACTTTTTAATAATATCATTAGAGACCTTCTTTTAAATACTATATTATGATGATTGTCTCTGCCTCATTGTGATTCTCTTGCTAAAAGTGGACCCCTGAAAGCAGGGTTTGTGTCATATGCACTGTATACACATTTATATCTCCAACCTCACCACAAACATATAAGTACTTGATTAATTTTTTTTTTTTTTTTTTTTTGCGGTACGCGGGCCTCTCACTGCCGTGGCCTCTCCCGCTACGGAGCACAGGCTGCGGACGGACAGGCTCAGCGGCCATGGCTCACGGGCCCAGCCGCTCCGCGGCATGTGGGATCCTCCTAGACCAGGGCACGAACCCGCGTCCCCTGCATCGGCAGGCGGACTCCCAACCACTGCGCCACCAGGGAAGCCCTGATTAATATTTTTAGCAATGACTACTAGCATGACTTATCAATGTTAGGTACTTGCTGATATCTATTTCTTTCTTTTATAAATATGACTTTCAATGTGATTGATGATCTTGGTCTAATATTCTTGTTTGCTGAAATTGGTTGGAAGCAATCCTGTGCCATTCTATCTGGATTGTCTTCATTCCAGTGCATGTTCTCATCCTCTCTTGGTTGGATCACAGAAATAACCTTCTTAGCACTTACCTGGCATAAGTCAAATGTCCCTACCCACTCTATGTCTGACTTCACTCCCAAAGTGATATTTCCAACATTCAAATCTGATTATGTCACACTCATGCTCAGAACTCTTCAATGCCTGCCCTTCACTCCACAATGAATCAAGACTCCAGGGTTATTTTACCTGGACTTAGTTCTAGGAGTATATGAAAAATCCTGTCTTTTCACTTTTCTCCCTGAAGCGCTCCACTTAGGAGGTTCATTAAATATTGTTGAATAAACCCTGCAGAACTGAATAAATATAGATGTCTATTGTAGCCCACTTATGCCAAAATTTGGGCAGTCAAGTTTGTTCATGGAAGTTTTTTAATAGAGATGTTTGTTTGAAAATGCAGATGGGTGCTTTAGGAAAGCATTTCACTCACTGGGCCTGTTGATAAAAATCATCCAAGGTGAAGGTGTGGGTGTGTGTGTGTGTTTTGCTTTTTTTTTTAGTTTTTATTTTATATTAGAGTATAGTTGATTTACAATGTTGTGTTAGTTTCCGGTGTACAGCATAGTGATTCAGTTATACATATACATATATCTATTCTTATTCAGATTCTTTTCCCATATAGGTTATTACAGGATATTGAGTAGAGTTCCCTGTGCTATACAGTAGGTCCTTGTTGATTATCTATTTTATATATAGTAGTGTGTATATGTTAATACCAAATTCCCTGGAGGGATAAATGAGGTGTATTTTTAAAATGAATATTTCTGGAATTAGAATTTGCTAAGGAAAACTTGAGAATCTTTAATTTTTTTTAAATAATTGCTCTAATCGATTCTCTTGTCCAGGCAGGTTTGGGAAAGATCTCTTGGAGTTATAGTTAATATCTGGAGACTAGATGCCTTCTCAGTGTGGAAAGCTGGGATATGTGACCCTAAAGTCATTCCCTTCCATGAATTTTGAGAAACTGGGATTCTAGTGGAGGTCACAGTTTACACATGTGTAGATGCAGATAATCGACTTGAGATTTAACTGAATGCAGATAGGAGGAGTTTGGGAACCAATGACCTGGTCCAGGGTCACCAGATCTGGAGAGTTCTGACCAATTGTCAAGGATTCTAAGGGAAATTATTCTCTAACCCCACATTTGTTTATTAACTTAACAACTATTTGTTGAACACCTATTATGTGCCAGGTATAGTTTTAGGTGTTGGGATATAGCAATAACTCACATAATCTCAGCATTCTTTTAGGTGATCTGTCCCAACTCACCATAACTCTCCAGTTAAGAGTAATTTTCATAGCCACTTGGCTCTTATGCAAATTGAAAACAATCTTCCCCAAAGAGCCATCATCAAAATAAGTGTTGAGGTTTTTGGTCTGACTGAAAACTCTGAAAGTATAACAGTTGGATCCAGGTTATCAGACACAACTTCTCACCCTATGAAACCTGTTTATATCCTACATGAACTCTTATGAAGAGTTTATTCTAGGCCTAGCCCAGAATCTCTGACTATTAAATGCCCTATCATTTTAGGTGAAAATACATTGTATTTCTTATTTTTATCTTTTGAACCTGGCATTTTTCTGCTCACATTGATAATCGTATAAATATTTCAAGCTGTAGAGGCAGGATGGTGAAGTGTGGAGAATTGTTCTTACCTCACAAGCTGTGAAATTAAATGAGTTATAAAATAGTGTTATATTGACTAGCATTTAACATCTTATACATTAAAATTACTGTGTTAATTTGTCTGCGTTTTACAGGATGTTAAACTGAAATTTGAGGTGGCTACAATGGCTTGTAAATATTTATTTATGATAACAAAAGTGTCTTCAAACATTGTCAACGTTTTAGTACACCTAATGTTTCTATGAAGTATGGTGAGTTAAAATGATGGCCTTGAGACAATGTTTTCTACTCTATTTTTAAAATCCTGTGTGGTAGTCAAGGCTTATATTTCTTGGTATTTCATTTCTCTGTGGTAACATTAAAATTTAATTGCTACATTTTTACAAGGAAATTATTCTAAAGGCAAAGTCTACTAAATTAAATCTAATGGCAATAAAAGACCATAGTGAAATAAAAATAGAACTGCAAATACAAAAACTAAAAACAAAATAGTAAGCATGGGGGTTTTTCGTTTTGGTTTTTAATCAACAGTTTTATAGATGTGGATGCTTTGGAAAATGGAAGAATTTTCAACAAGAGCCAAGAACATCATGGTGATTTCCGTGAGTGTATTTCCAAAGACCAGAAGAAATATATCGGCCACTAAATGGGAATTATATAGACTCTTACATAGATAATACACCCACCGAAAAGCAAAAGAACTACCTTACTTTTGGAATTTCCCTAAAATTCCACTTGTAGTTGCAAAAATAAAACAAGAAAATGGTGTTTATTCGCAGTGGTCTTAAAGTCTATGGAATGGTGCACTTGACTTATGAAAGTAGAAAGCCAGGATATCCAAATAAATATCCTTTTTGTTTTGTTTATTAGAGTGAGAGGGAGTTTTACTAATTACTATGCTGTAAATATAAGAAAGTTAAAGCATTTAATAGTTTCCTTTACTGCTCACGATTTTCTGGGATGTTTTGAAGATGACTGCATCAAACACAAACTATTTTAAAAACTAGTAGATTAAAAAGAGAAGTTACCTCTTTTCCTTCCAGGGGTTTTATGAGCCCACATTTAAGTATTTATCATTGAAATTAGGATAATTCCCGACACTACCACCGACGTCAACATCTACCATGTATATTGTACAACAGAGTTTCTTAAATTCTTCCACATCATAGCACTCATTGAAAGTAGCATTTGTATAGCACACTGGGGTGAATAAAACCAAAAAGAAGGCTTCTTCCTGCAGAGTCTGAAAGCTGGGGAAGGTCTGGGCCCCAGGCCCAACCCAGAAGCCCTGAGGGCTGTAGGCATCGCTGTGCTGGCACACTCGTAGTCCGTTTGCATACATCAGGGTGTATTGGCATACCTGTTGGGGCGCTCTGTGCTTGCTTTTAAAGAGATGGTAACGCTAAAAAGACTACGTGTTCCTTTTTTCTTTTTTTCAGTTTCCTTGAGCCAAAATTTTAGCAGGAAATATTTCTGTATTTTATATC
The DNA here is from genome assembly GCF_008692025.1 of Phocoena sinus. Classification (NCBI taxonomy): domain Eukaryota; kingdom Metazoa; phylum Chordata; class Mammalia; order Artiodactyla; family Phocoenidae; genus Phocoena; species Phocoena sinus. The sequence continues at coordinate 87,555,379 of NC_045763.1, forward strand.
TCAGCTTTCTATTGGAATAGATTGCTTCCAATGTCCCCGGTGATGAAGATGATGAGAAGTAAGTACTTGAGTTTTGTCTCAATAAAATGCAATTAGCATAAGCGAATCTGCTTGTAGTGACTCAGGTTTTTCTTTTTTCCTGAAATTTTCAATAAAAAATTAGGGGTTCAAAGTAGCAAATTGGATTGCTTAGCAATTTTTTTCTAAGGTAATTATTAATGGTTTGGAAGAAAAGAGTAAGGTGGCATATCCATGTAACTTGATTTATTTTAAATATCTTTTTTTTTCTAGTTTAAGATATAGTGTTTTTCATCTAACTCGTGTATAACAATGACAATCTCTAAAACAGAATTAAGTATACCAGCCAGTTTAACTTCAGAAAGAAATGTCTTTAAAGCAATTAGAGAGGTGAGAGTGGGTGAGGGAGAGAGGATTGATTTATCAGCTTCCCTTAGTGTGTTCAAAATTTAACAATTCGTCCTGTCTAGAAACTGTTATATGTAGCTTTAATCTCTTCTACTACAATGCAACTTCATTTTCTTTTTTTATGTCTTGTAAGGCAGAGGGCCCCAAGAGTGTAAGAGAAGTTAAAGAATAACCAGCTCTACAACTGTGATTGGGTAGCGTTGCCACAACTATAAAATGAAAGCTATTTCACTTGTTCTATAGCCCTTAAACTTTGGAAATAGTGTCCAATAGTGGAAAATTAAAAAAAAAAAAATCTTCCTTGTTGTCCAAAGGAAAAGAATCATGAGTCTGTACACATGATAGATTAAGTCAATTGTATTTCTTTCAAAAGCTTTTAAAAGCACAAGTGAAGCCTAAAAGAGGTTGTATGTCACCATGAAGATGTCAGTAACCTATGACACTTAAGCAATTGATTCCTATGTTCATTCTGCTTTATTAATAATCTTTTGTATATTTCCCAACACATTAACCTGCTCTTACTTCCATAATAATCTCTTCAATTTTGAAGATAGTCTCATTGCAACATGTACTCTTGAGCACTAGTCTCATCTGTTGGAGACTGAGATCATATACCAGGAATACCCTTTGAGCATTTATGACCTTAAAACCAGTGTGAAATTGGATCACAATTACAGAAAAATACCCAGTCTGCAACTATTTGTCTCAGACATCTTAATGGCAGCTCTTGTACTTGAAATGACTTAAGAAGACTATTCAACATCAAATCTTTTCTAAGGAACTTATTGAAGTACATTTGAACTTTATCATACTCCTAGAAAGTTTTGGAGAAACTGTTGGTTTCAACATATATGTCCCTTGATTGTGCCTTTTGTATTGTGCTTCAAATGGATAAACAATGGGATTTTTCCCATTTTTAAAGGGCACGATGGATCCATTTCCTCAACATTTTGAAATGCAGAGGACATGAAACTATATACCAACTATCCCTAACATATTTATAACGTTTCTGATGATCTTCAATAATTGTACATATAATGTATTAAATTTACACAGTATATCAACTATTTATTAGAGTTTTATTACAAACATTGAATTGACACAGTAAAAATGTCGCAAAATTATTAAACACATAGGGAGTACACACTATTGTTATTCTATAGCATTTAGAGAAACAAATAAGGTGAGTTGGTGCTATCTCACGTATTATCTAGAAATTGTTACTCTCATATTTTTCCAGATTGATAATTAATTAAATCCTGGGCACCAATAGATGGCGGGGGTGGGGGGAGGCCTTTCTGTACATGTGTAACTTCTGAAGTTCTGGTTAGAGAAACACATTCCACATGCCCACACAAAAAAACTTTCACTCATGAATAAATTTATATGATGGTTAAATTTATTTCCAGAACATTTTAAACTAATGTTTCCTATTAAGCCATTTTACAATTTTGAATTGATATAAATTATGCCATTTCTGAGTTATGATTCTTCTGTAACAGTTTTTTACCAAGCACTAACTGAACATATTTCCTAACTCTGTCAAATGAACTTTGCTATTTTTTGTAGATTCTTGATTTGAACTATCAGCTAATTACAATACTATCTTTTCTATGAACTTGGTAGGTCTAAGGTTTTCTCTATTCAGTAACCAATTTGAATGAATTTATTTTGGCAACATATGGAATTAGTCTAAATGATCTTTTGTTAAGGTGAGTTCAGTTTAGATAATAAAATTTAATTGCAGAAATGTAGCTCCATTCACCATTTTATTAACTGATGCCAGTAGCTGAATATATGGACTAATAAGTGAAATGTTATTCAGGAGAAAGTAGAAAAGTCAAAATAATTTCCTGATTTTTAAAATCTGATTATTAGTGATACTGTTATATACTTTTACCAGTTCCTATAGTTAAAACTGTATAAAGCAAAGTAGAGTTACAGATGAAGCTTTGTGTTTTTAAAGACAGTCACATGAGGTTCTTTCCAAATCATTCAGCAGCTACTTAGAAAACTGCTATTTTGAATGATATCATTTTGCAAAGATAATTATCACTAAATTATTACTACAGCATAAATGGATAGGTTGTCTCTGGTTATCTACCAAAGAATCTCCTTCATTTATAAATTTACGAGTACGTTTTAATGTGAAGTTCATATTTTAAAGACACGAAGACAAAAGGGGTGCATCCTGGTCTATGGATTTGGGAAATTCTTTTCTTTCTACCTCAAAAGAAGCTATTTGTTTGGAGGTCAAGTCCAACACATGTGCAGTGTAAAATTACAGAGTTGTCTGGCCCTGAGCTTCACCTGGAAGTCTAGTTACACGTTTATTAGTGAGAAATTCTAGCCAGGCTAGATCACTTGTGGGACCCCACCATCTGCTGTGAGCCTATATCTTAATGCAGTCTGGCATCCTCTTTAGATGATGGCGGATACACTTTTAAACAACACGTGATACCACTTCCGCTATCAATTTAGCAACATTTTACTGAAATTGGAACTTACAAACAGTATAAGGACAGTGGCATCAACGTTTTAAAACATGGATAGTGGGAATGAATTGATAATTGTAAAAATCAATTTGGCAAAAATGCATCAGGAACCTTAAAATATTTGTATCATTTGAGGTAGTAAATTCTATTTCTGGGGATCTGTCACAAGGAAAAACTAGAATATTGACTAAAAGTTGTATTGAAAGGTTTTTATGACATTTCTAATATGGGAATAATTTAAACATCCAACACAATGTTACTGGGTAAATAAATTATAATACACTGTGAGGAAAAGAGATTACAAATAATTAAACTTGTTCATAATATGGGAAGTGCTTTAAAATAAATAAAAAATGACAATTGAAAAACAAACTTTAAGAAAGGATTACATAAATTCAGAGGAATTGTATCTGCATGTATGTGCATAACTATATTTTGTACCTATTTCTGCATTTTTCTAACTATATTTAAAATGCATAATGAAATGTCCTTAAGGAGATAATGAAATGTCCTTTGTGTTCTTTTAAATTTCTTTACACTTTTACACATTTTCAAACTTGCATAAAATTAGATATTATTGTTATAATTACAAGAATCTTATTTTAAAAAATAGACTCAGCCCCTAATAATGGAGAAAGAGTGCCCTTCATCAGTTGATGTGTCTGTCTGACAGCACAAAAAATACACTATCAGACCGTCCCCATATACTAAAACATTCCATCACTTACCCATGGGTGACAAATTGGGATATATTTGATAACATGGTTTGCATAATTATTACTAATAATTGAGGCACTTGGCTTCATGTATAGTAAAATTTCCAATACTTCCCCTTTTCAAGTGTAAGACAACAAGGGTGAGTTGAGAGTTTTTCTAAAATCCCAAAGAAGGTGCGTAAATAATAACTGAAAAATAATTTAAAAATCATACAGAACAAGACCTTTTTAACTCATAAAATATACTATAAAATTATTTCCTGAGGAGATTATTTCAATGTATACTTTAAGTGCCTTTTTTTTTTTTTTTTTTTTTTTTTTTGCGGTACGTGGGCCTCTCACTATTGTGGCCTCTCCCGTTGCGGAGCACAGGCTCCGGACGCGCAGGCTCAGCGGCCATGGCTCATGGGTCCAGCCTCCCCGCGGTATGTGGGATCTTCCCGGACCGGGGCACGAACCAATGTCCCCTGCATCGGAAGGCGGACTCTCAACCACTGCGCCACCAGGGAAGCCCTAAGTGCCTTTTTATAAACAATATTGACTGGAGAACTTGAGTCTGAAATGTTTGGAAACTAATAGGAGTTTATTAATTTCATTTAGGGTATTTCAAAGCCAAGTCTTATTAGAGTTGTTAAAGGACCTTTGCCATAGTACTAATGATTATTGTCTTTTATTATATTGCCACCGAACTGGGAACTACAGATATGGAAGAATGGTCTTAGGACAAGAATAAATTGGAAATGGCACAATAGCTCAATTTTGTCCTGGTAACAGAGGTCTGAGGAAGAAAAATGTTGCTATGAGATGATTGTTGTTCATGGTAAACACCACAGTTAACACCTTTATTTCAGCATTTTTTCACTGAATAAATACAGGCAGGGAAAATGTTTATGAATGGAATGCATTAATTTAACGTGTATGAAATTTACTGCCACCAGGCACGCTGTGGCACAGCATTCTGTTCACAATAGGAACAAGTTGAAAAGAAAGTAGAATGAATGAATAAATGATAGGCATTTAATGAACCCTGATTATTTCCTTCTCCTTCATCACTGTTTCTTCCTTAATTGATAGGTGAGTCAAAAATTCAGGTCTGCAGTGTGGCCTGGAAGATTTCATGCTAAAAACAATACAAAACAAACAAACACAAATATATTTATCAGTGTACAACCCAATGGTATTAAATTTATTTTGAGTAACATAATTTTTTAAATCTCCAGGGTAAATTCAAATAGTAGGCAAAATGTCATGGTTTTTAGTTAAAATCTCAGGAAAGTGGACATTTTTATATGTGCCTATTAATAACCCTATAACATATGTTTTCATGAGTAAAATAAAATTACTAATAGACCCCTTCAGTTACACTGCTGAGAGCTGCATATCAGGATGAATTTGCATGAAGAATGTAAATTTCATTTTTTGTCACAGTGATCTGACTTTCATCACATGTGGCTATTACATTTTTAATGGATGCTTAGCAACTGAATCTATAGCTTTTGTTTGGTAATGTATATTTTAGGGAAAAAAATCACATTCAACAGGAGTTAGAAAAAATTCTGGTTTTTATATTGATTGATGCACATTAATTGTTTACCAGAATATTTAAACATCCCCCAAGCTCATCTTCTGAATAAATCATTTGCAAACTCATAGGCAAATAGAGCATAATTGATGGGAGTAGCATTCAACAAATGCCTTGTGATTTGAATTTTATGTGTGTTTTATATATGTGGCTTTATGGATAGCAGAAACTGAATAATATATTTATCTTTGGGTAGAATTTTCCCCAGTAAGCTAACTAAGAAACTAAAATTTGATATCTCTGTTGGGGTAATTTGAAACTGAAGTTGCATTTGTTTGAAAATAATTTTAAAGTTTTGAACTACCCAGTAATACTAAATACAAGTTTTATTGAAAACTACAAATGCAAAGTAATTGAAACATTGATCACTGAAAAAGAAAAAAAAAAATAGGGGTGGGGGTAAAGGAAGGAAATGAGAAATGGTTTTATTTCTCAATAAACATGTCATTGCTGATTAAAGAAAGATATGAGATTTCATTGTATGCTACAACGGAGGATGACATCAAAGTGTCCTGTTGGTAGCAAACCAGCTATGTAAACCAAAAAATAGAGCTGCATTAAAAATACAATACATTGAAACAGTAATTTTTCAATGCTGGGTAAATACTGTGGACATTTTAAATTCAAAGATAAGCAGAATCAGCAGACAGTGACAGAGTTAAATTTGCTAAAAATCAATAGAAGAGCAGTAAAATGCAATTTTCTTAAACCAGGCTGTAACTTCAAGTGAGCTGAACCATTCCTGATTCAACTGAGAGATTTTTAAATAGGACTTAAGAAAAGTGGATTTAATATTGTTTCATTTTATTAGTGCTTGAGCAACATAAATGTGAAACGCTTTGAAGTAATCTACATTATATTTTTATTAGCTTCAGAGTTTCTATATACATATTTTATGTTCTTTTCATAAGCTTAAATAGTATTACATTCTAATTATTATTTGCAGATGGTATTTGTTTTTCTCATAATGACCAGTCAGAAATCAGTACTCTGAGTTCATGAAAAAGAATCATTTCATGTTGAGTAGCAGTTACTCAGTATGCATTCTAGCTCTTCCTCTCAGAGGGAAAGATTTAAATAATGTATGGCGGGTTCCTTTGTAATGAGGCGCTCTTTTTTTATGTTTTGTTGCGATTTTGTCACTTTAGAGGAAATGTCGTTAGTTAAAGGGTCACAAATCATATCAAGGATTTCATCGATGCCATATAATTGAGCTATATATCTTTTAATGGGTGGATGAATGTCATTCAAGGCTCTTGGGCATTTAATTCAAATACTAAATTTAAGAACCATGAGCATATTGATGAGTTAGGAAAAGATATAGAATTTTTTGCATGAAACGAGACCTGGGTGAATATCTTTTTTTTCCCTTTCTTTCTCATTAAAGATTGATCTAAAGATTTTTTTGAGGGAGACTTATTTGGTAGACGTAGCCACTCTTTTGATTCCCAGAGTGGCAATAAAAAAATCGCTCAATAAAACACCATTTCCCATTTCTCTTGTGTCCAGTACTCCCTTCCTCTTCAAATGCAGCTGTTTTCTTAAGGATTATTTCAAAAGTGAAGGCCATGGGAAAAAAAAAAAAACAGAGACAGTTTCTGAAGAGCCAAATAGCTTCTTAAAGCACTGAATTGAAGTGTTGCTTCTAAGCATTGTGTGGCTTCTAACATAGGCTATCTTGAAGTAATAAAAATAACAAATCTCAGCAAATTTTATTTTAACAGAAGAGTAGCCTTCCTAAAGATATCTTTCATTATTTTTTTTCATCTCTCTTTTTTTTTTTTTGCGGTACGCGGGCCTCTCACTGTTGTGGCCTCTCCCATTGCAGAGCACAGGCTCCGGACGCTCAGGCTCAGCGGCCATGGCTCATGGGCCCAGCCGCTCCGCGGTGTGTGGGATCTTCCCAGACCGGGGCACGAACCCGTGTCCCATGCATCGGCAGGCGGAGTCTCAGCCACTGCGCCACCAGGGAAGCCCTGTCATCCCTTTTCTTAAATGTTTCCTGCATGTGAAATCTCTTGTATCCTCTGGCACACATGACTTGTTAGGTATTGATATTTATTTTGTTCATTTATTTATTTTTAACATTTTTAACATCTTTAATAAAGAGTATAATTGCTTTACAATGGTGTTTTAGTTTCTGCTTTCTAACAAAGTGAATCAGCTATACATATACATATATCCCCATATCTCCTCCCTCTTGCATCTCCCTCCCACCCTCCCTATCCCAGCTTTCTAGGTGGTCACAAAGCACCGAGCTGATCTCCCTGTGCTATGCAGCTGCTTCCCACTAGCTATTTATTTTACATTTGGTAGTGTATATGCGCATTTATTTTTATTGCCTACACATTTTGCTATTATGCCATGTCAGGCCCTTTGTCAACTGACAGTATGTGTAGCCCTGTATTTGGGATACACGTCTAGGAGGCATAATAGGTAGCAGCAACATAAAACACAAAATCAGCAACATCCTATGCCAGAGAAAATCTCTTCTTTTTACAAAAGTTTTGTAATATTCTCTTAACTTAAAACACTAGCATGTTAATTGTACCTGTTTCCAAAGAGCATGCCATTATTATTGACATGCTGCTAGGTTTATGGTCCCAGGATGCACGAATTATTAGTGTTGCTTGACATTTTAAAATCCCTAACTCTATAGCCTATAGCTATATTCCCGTTAGCTATTACAGGCTTTAAGAGGTCATGCTAGTTCTTGATCAGTGATTGCTCAGTATTTCAGAGGTGTCAGGTTCTCTTTTTGTTAAAAAAAAATCTTGGCTGTTACTTTCGGACTTTATAAAACATTGTCTAAATAAAATTGTAAAGCACTGTTATGTGTCTGATGCTTAGAGCACACCTACGCTGATTTTTGTAAAGAAACTCCAATTACTTTTCTACCACTATTTTTTTAACACTAAAACAATACTATTCAAATGCAATTATTATTAGATTTCAGTGCCTTTCTCTCAAAGCATTCCAATGAAATATTAAAACAGCACTATACCATACATAACTGAATATGTCTGAATACTTATTATCCAAAAAATCCATCTGATTAGGAGGAATAATGAAAATAGTTGAGTTACAGGAAGGTATAGCATATTTATGAGTCTTTAATTTTCCAGGAACAACATACTGATTCGTATCAGACTGAATGGCTATTTGCTTGTCATGGAAAGATACAAGCATTGGAAGCATGAAACACAAAACCAGAAATATCAAAGACATCTGATTTTTTTTTCAAAGACTTGTGATACTTCACCTTTGCATTCTCAGTTTGTTTTTCATTGTGAGAAGATGTTAACTGACAAATTCTTTGAAATATTTAGGCAAATCAATGAATTCCCAAATAATATGTCTGTGTTTGGAGGTTTTAATTATTAATGAATTACAATGAAAATATATTTTGTTTCATTTTTTTCCTTTAATACACACTTACCCTCTCCTATCAGCAGGAAACATTTTAAATTAGGACACCTGTAATGAAACTCAGCACAATTAATTGCCTGTTAGTCTCTTACACTAGATCTATACTACTAGTTATGTTGCTAAATTGTGGGTTTGGAAACTTGCTTTATACAGGTTGACTCCCAGCTCATCAAAGGATGTATTCCAAAGTCCCAGTGAATTAGTTCCAGTGATCAGTTGACAATAGGAAACACATTTTTCAGTGTCCTCCCACTGTCATATTTAATGGCTGATTTTAAGTCCTTGTCCCAACTCATCTCTCTGAAGTACTTCAATCTGTGGGACAATTCTCTGTATCTTGAAATATTCTTTTCCTTTGGCTTCCATTCTTCTCCTTCTCTTCTCATCGTATCACTAACCAATCTTTCTCAATTTGCTTTCTGGGTCCCTTCCCTTTTCCCATTCCTTAGATTCTCCTTTTTGGTTCTCTTCTCATTTATCCAAAGAACGTTTGTGAAGCAATTACTATGTGTACTATAGTGTGAAATCTCTGAGGTATTCAAAAGTGCATACAATAAAGGCACTATCCTGAAGACCTTGACCTTTAATAGTGAAGAAAGCATGTAAACATATCTTTCTAACTGAATGATGTCAATGCTTCTCTTCTCTGCATGTTCTGCCCAGGTAATCTCACTGATCCTCAAGACCTCAACTACAGTGTGTGCTGCCTATCTCTGACACTTACCTGCAGCTGTATTTCCAGCTCCTTACTAGACCTCTCTCTTTCAATGTCCTCTAGACACTTAAAACTCAATGTGTCACAAATTAACTTTTTTCTGAACCAATGATACTTTAACTTCCAGAAAAAAAAATTCTTAGTTCATCTACTTGATTCTTGGTCTTGAATGTTGGCACTTGTGTTAATACTTTCTCAGTCTTATAACCTCTAAATTATCCTTGACTAGTGCTTTCTATTTCCTTTCTTACACTGAATGTGTTTTTTTTTTTTTTTTAAAGAAAAAGTCTACTTATCTTCCTTGGAATATAAGTCTGCTTATTTTCCTTGGCTTCTGAATATCAATTCCTCATTGTCACTTTCTTATTTCAGTCCTACCTCACCTCTCATCTGGATGAATGGCAATAATTTCATATCCTATTTCCCTACCATGTAGACTAGTGGAAATATATGGGGCTTTGGAATCTTTCAAAATGATTAAAAGCACAGCTGCACCACTGACTACATATGTGATCTTGGATAGCGAACTACTTACTCCAAGCTTCAGTTTCTCATGTATGACATGAAATAATAATATGAACATTTCAAATTTGTTGAGAAAATTATTGTATAATATAATTCCTGGCATATATTAAACACATACAAATATTAGTTACCTTCTCACTTCAATTTATCCCAGACAATACCATCAGAATGATCTTCCTTTAAAATTCTGATCATATTCTCCTATTGAAAATCTTCATTGAATTCCCACTGCTTAAAAATTACACTCACCTGGATATTTTAACTCCAGTCCACTTCTCTAACCTCATTTCCTGTCTCTCCACTCCTGGCTTCTAGTGACTAAATTGTACCAACCTTCTCACCATTCACTGAGCCCTCTGATCCCTGTGAATACTCTATGTCTACCCAGACTGTTCCTGCCCCCTCTTTGGAAAGGTCTTCTCCCACCTCTTCTCTTGATAAAACTCCTTTTCATCTTCAAGACCCAGATCAAATGGCACATCTTCTGGAAGTCTACACTGACTCATCCAAGAAGAAATAGTCATTCTGCCTTTTGTACTTCAGCATCACTTTGTTTACAAACAAGGGCATGTTAATGTCTTGTGACCTTTCCTATATGAGCTTCAGTTTGCTAAACAATAATAACAAGGAGAACAACAGTAATAACATTTATGGAATACTTCCTATATGTAAGGCATTGTACTGTGCCCTTTATGTTGCTTATCTCATCTGGACCTCACTGCGACACGGTGAGGTATCAGTAGATGTTATTTCATCCCTAGTTTACTGATGAGCAAACTGAGGCTTAAAAATTTGCAATTAGTCCTACATGAACCACTTAGGTAGATCTAACGTCAGAATCCATGCTTTTAAATGCATATAATTATTTATTTTAAACGTCATATGTTGATTTGCAAACTCCTATAAGAATATGATAAAAGTAATTTTTAAAATACCATTTGCAAATCCATTTCCATATCATGTAGCTCATGGATCTTCTGAGGAATCCACTGATCTGAAGATAAAACCCTTTTCCTTACAGATCAAATTTTTAATTCTATAATCTGATGAACAAATGTTATCAAGCTTTTCATTTTTTAAGTAAAATCCACACTTAAAATGACAACCTACAGTTATCTCAATGATGTGGCTTCTAAGGAAATTGAGATCCTTTAGGTTTCCTGAAACAATGTTTGAAAAACACTGGATCAAGGTAGTGACATGTTCAACTCCTCAGAAAATGTTTATTTCTCTTCATGTTGGAGAGTGAGCTTGTTATGAACTGTACAAAATTTATCCTTGCATCTCATCATGAGTTTTCTGAAGGGTTATTTACTCAATCAAGCTTTTATCTGAATATTTCAATGACGTTGGGATTTAAAAGAAAAGTAAAACATGTTTCCACAACCAAGGTAAGTTCGGCAAAGTACTTTTTATCATGAAAACTGAGCAGCATTGACAAATAGCTGACATGAATGGAAATGTGTTGATCCAGATTATTGAGATCACCCCCAGACATATTTGGATCAATGCTCAAACATGTGAATTATAAGTTAATCAGTGGGAACAAAGTTGTGCTTATATACGGATAGCACAGATTGCAAATTGGCTGCCCGTGGACTGAATTTGGCCCATAAACATGTTGTTTGTTCTGCCTGATATTTTTTAAAAATTTAAGACAGTATTTAAACACCAGGGTATTTGTTTTTTACATGAATCTCTGGGTTTACAGCTTCTCTTGAAAATTTGGAAGCTCTGATAACACTGGGCCCATTTTCTCACATGGCAACAATTGGCTGGAACTGAACAGCAGCTGTTCCCTCTACATAGGACTTGTACTTTCCAGTGTAGCACAGCCTCCAGCAGACCCATTTCACCCATTTACCATACCTGCCTGTCCCTTGTTGGTAGTTGTAACCTTAGAAGACTGGTCTGGAAATTTGAAGAGTTTATAGGAAACTGTTACTTTTAATAATGCATCATGTGCTGCAATGCAAAATGAAATCACCTCTTCTAAAGTGTAGGTTAGAGGGCTTCCCTGGTGGCGCAGTGGTTGAGAGTCTGCCTGCCGATGCAGGGGACACAGGTTCGTGTCCCAGTCCAGGAAGATCCCACATTCTGCTGAGTGGCTAGGCCCGTGAGCCATGGCCGCTGAGCCTGCGCATCCGGAGCTTGTGCTCCACAACGGGAGAGGCCACAACAGTGAGAGGCCCGTGTACCGCAAAAAATAAAAATAAAAATAAAGTGTAGGTTAGAGATATACACTCCTAGATAGTCACTGAGGCTGCTGTGACTCACAAAAATAATATAAATAGAAAAATCCCACGTTTAAATATTTGGGATCAAATACTTTTGACTATGGAGAAACAAAAGACTTGAATCCTCACCTCCTGGTCAAATCCTCGTCTTCTTGAATCCAGGTACCCTATGATGAGTATGAAATCAAATCCAGAGGCCCAATAGTATTTCAATGAATAAGTCATCCACAGTTCAATGTAATTTTAATATGGATTATCTATAAGAAAGATGGGAGGAGGGGGTTGGAATGAAGATCTATTTTCTTTTTATTCTCTTTAGTTTGGTATTATTAAATTTGTATATCACCTTGTAATTAGAAACAACAATATAAACAAGCAAAACATAAATGGGCAGACATGTTATTTCATCATATTTTACAATTTTTTGTTTTCTAGTCTTTTCAATCTGGTGATGATGATGCTAGGATTATTAAAATGGTCTAGTAGGTTATAGTATTTCCAGTTATTCTAAATCCTTACAGTTCTATAGGACCTTGAAGGAAATTTCATCATGAGAAAAAAATTAACCATATCATGGTTTAATTGTTTGTGTTGGGTAATAAATGTAACACTAAATTTCTATTCCTAGTGCTTTGTTGAATCTTAGACTAGAGGATATATTAGAGGACTGATTTGATTTAGAAGGACTTTGAGTCCCTTAAATTATCATGAAAAAAAACAGCTCAAATTTCTTTGATGTGTCACTCATCTTTCAGCAGCCCTGGTAATGTTAGAGCGCTTCATTTTTTTTTCCAAAGCACTTTCACATACTGCAAACTTGCCTTTAGGTATTGCAATTAAGTTAATTTAGGATATTTAGCCTAATGGAAGTATGAACAAGGATAGCTCAAAAAGGAGGGTGACTGATTGAAGACTTTTCTTTCTGGTTCAGCAGTCTTTAAGACTGAGAGAGATTTAATAATTCTGATAAGTAGGTAACAGGAGAACCAATACCTAGGAAGACTCCAGAAATGTGAACATTGTCATTTGTATTAGATTCTCACCATTTATGGATTTACCATTTGAAATTTGACTCTTCACAAACTGCCTCAAAGGTTTATGACATTTAAAAGCTGTGATCATTTTTTGAACCTTAAAATTTGAATTATTTTCTTTTCAACTCTGGTAATTTGAAGAAAATCACTTAGCTAGTATGTGAACCTAGTTACTCACTGGACATCAATGCTGCCTGTTGTTCTCTAACCATCTCTGCATACAAAGCATCTCACTTAGAATGGTTTAAAAAACACAACTATTTCTTTGTGGAAAGGAACTGGTCTTCAAAAGAGAAGAGGAGATTAGACAGTCAAAAACAAAAGTGATTAACTTCTGGTGAAAGAATTTCTCAACTGAAATAACCCAACACTGAAAGCAGTGTTTCTGTTTATAAATTTGGAAACTTCAGATTTCAAATATCGAAAATATCAGGAGTCTACTACCCTTCTGGTATATCCTTTAATACCAATTCTCTTACTTTCAACACTGGACACATTTAAGTTTGCTGAAAGGCCAATTTAATCTTCATTTAGTCAAACAAAAAAATACTCATTGAGTGCCTATTTATGCAGATTATGGCATTAACAGAGATTAAAATAAAGCATTGTTACAAATAAGGTTCCTTCCAAAGATATTCCTCACCTTCTGGATTTAAAGACTTCTATTTCTGGTCATATGGTCCTCTGATTATTCACTTTCCTTTTCATTCTGCTGTATCTTTGCATATGCCTTTTATTCCCCCTTAAATGATGTCTATGCCTAAGTGCTGTATTTGTTCCAGATTCAGCTCAGGTGGTAATTTCTCCAGGAAACCTTGCCAAGGAGAGTGGAGCATCTTTGCTTGAGTCTACTCAGCACTCTATACTGACTTCTCATGACGTTTCCCATTGTAATGAGATTATCCATTCATGTGCTCGTCTCTACACTGGTATCTCCATCACTAGGACTTCAGCTTATTAAGGGGTTAGACCATGTTTCTTTTTCAATTAGTGGGTATCCCCAGTGCACATCAAAGTGCCTAGAAGAGTAAACATTCACTTAATTTCGATAAAGTTGGGAGAACCAGGTGGAGAAAAAGGTCCGTCTGGGAGAATGGGATGATGAGTTGAGGTGGATGCTGTCCTGGAAGGAAGAAAAAGCTGAAAGGCAGCAGTATTCAGTATATACAGAGCATTGATGTGCAGTTAATTGAGAGCTGACAGTACACTGCCAAATGAGAAAAGAGCAACCTCACTGGAGAATAAACTTGCATCAAATCCAAGAAATACAGTAGCCATTTGTTCAATGATCATATGATTGGGTTTGATTCTGAGCCTACCAGGCAGTACTTTGTCAAAATGATTCAAACAGATGTGTTTCATATCCAGAGGAAATAAAACATTTAGGATAATGCAGTAATGTTCTAAACTTAAAAAAAAAGCAAATAAAATATCTTCTTGAAAGAGGCATAAATTACAAAACTCAACCATATATGTAATTTAGGTTGTATCTATGCATTCAAAAAGATAAATTATAAATGTATGCCACTAATTTATCTTTTAATATCTTCATGTTCTTACATGCTTTCTTATTAAAATATTAAATAATATAGATACCAGATCTAGAAAAATTTTTCTTAGTTTGATAATTGTTCTAATTATGAAAATCTGATGAAGCAAGAATTCAATCTGGGATAGCTCTCTTCTTTTGATTCTCCTTTAAACATTTTATATTTATTCCATTTAGTGTGAGTTCTGTCTCTTGATACAAAACAAAGTCTTTAACATATTGTTTTATTCATATAAGATTCCCAGAAAAATGCTGATTTTTAAGATTAGGAATCTTTCATAACGACAATATGTCTAAAAAATAGGTCTAGTTATTTGTTTTTGCCTGAGGATATGACTTAAATCAAGGCTTTCCAATTACAATCCAAGGAAAGGAAAACAGGTTGTATAAATAATTTTATGACCAAATATTATTATCTTCCTACACTGAGGGCTGTGACATCCTGAGCACCATACTAGGCCCTGGGACAACCAAAATTAATTAGAGAAAGCTCCTGCTTCTGAAGAGTTAATAATCAAGTAGGAAGATAGACACAATAACAGAAAATGCAAATATTTGAAAAAGAATTAGCTAGAGCTTCGTGCAAGTGCTATAGGGGCAGAGAAGGGAGAGCATTTGCACCAGTTTGAAGGCTTTATAAAAATGCGGTGGAGATGATGCTGAGTCTTAAGGGTCAATAAAAGGAGGTGAAGGGAGTTCCAGGCAAGGGAGACAGCAGGTAGCAAGACATGGGGTTAGACAATAAAGTACCTGATGAATCAAGTATGTTCCCATCTCAGGGCCCTTGCATTTGCTGTTTTTCCTTCTGGAATGCTTATCCCCCAGAAAGTTAAATGGTTTTATTTTCTCTCATTTCAGTCAGTTCTCTGATCAAATGCCAGGTAGTACTCCCTAATCTGTACTCTCTGTCTCCTTACCCTACTTCATTTTTCTCTGAGGAGTTATTACCATATGCTTATTATTTATCCACATTAAAGCTCACATGAAGGCATGAACTTTATATGTATCTGGATTCAAAGTCCCTAGAACAGGAAATGACTCTCCATAAATACTTGCCAAATGAGTGAAACAATGACCCTAAAAGTATTAATAGCA
Organism: Phocoena sinus; assembly: GCF_008692025.1. Classification (NCBI taxonomy): domain Eukaryota; kingdom Metazoa; phylum Chordata; class Mammalia; order Artiodactyla; family Phocoenidae; genus Phocoena; species Phocoena sinus. Next base: position 87,571,182 of record NC_045763.1, read on the forward strand.
AATGAGCATACCTGAGATTCAACTTTTCCTCTGTGACTATTTTGACACATAAAATGACTTAGGTCAGGAAACATGTTAAACAACCCTGAAGTTGAAGATAAAAGCATGAATCATGGAGAGGAATAAAGTTCTCCATACTCCATTCCTGTTCCTAAAACTGCTCTGTCAGTTTCATAAAGCTTTTCTGAAGAAACCAGAGCCTCATATATTTATAGGATCAAGAGTTAATCTCACATATTAAAGTTAAATTTCAAGCCCAAACTAAGTGATATTAGAGCATCTAGATCAACATATTTTTGAAAGAGCTTATGTCATAAATTATTCTTGCAATATAGTCATGACTATAATCTGAAGGTTTTCTGGCCTAGAAACCCTACTCCCATAAAACTACACTTTTTCCAGGATTTCTCAATTCTCTAATAAATGAAAATGTAAACTTCATTGTCACAAACCAACACATTCATAACTTTTAATTTGGTGAAATTCTCCTTGAAATTCTCAAGAAATGTGTATTTCTTTCCAACTATATAATATATTGTATAATTTATATTTGCATATGTCTACATTCTCTAGATATGCTGAATACAGATTGTGGGAAAATATTTGAATTATATTAATAGAAAAGTGATCTAGTGGTTATAAATACGTCCTGCTAATTATTAATATCACATACTATACATCTTACACTTGAATTTAATTACTTCAAGTTAATAAAACAAGGCAGCTATTTTATTTGATTATAGGGTAAGTTAAAAGACCTATTTTCTTAATCCTTGTAATATAGGTCATGCACTTTTAAAATATTTGAGAAAATAATTTGATTTTATATTATTTTACATGCTTGCCAAACTTCAAGCATGAATACAGCATTAGTGCTCTATAACTACAGGTTAAATTACATTTTGAAGAACATATATATTATGTACATGAGTAATATATATATATGTTCAGAATATACATATATGTTTGATGTAGTCTCACTTGTCTATTTTTGTTTTTGTTGCCTGTGCTTTTTGTGGCATATCAGTGAAATCACGGCTAAGACCAATGTCATGAAGCTTTGGCTCTATGTTTTCTTCTAGGAATTTTACAGTTTCAGGTCTTACATTTAAGTCATTAGGCCCATTTTAAGGTGATCTTTTTTTTTTGCATGGTGTAAGATAAGGGTCCAATTTCATTCTTGTGCATATGGATATCCAGTTTTCCCAACACCATTACTGAAGAGATTATCCCATCATCATTATGTATTCTTTGTACCCTTGTGGAAGATCAGTTGACTATATATATATGGATTCATTTCTGAGCTCTCTATTCTGTTCCTTTGGTTGATATGTCAGTCTTTATGCCAGCACCATACTGTAGCTTTGTAATATATTTTGAAATCAGAAAATGTGATGTCTACAGCTTTGTTAATCTTTTTAAGATTGTTTTGGCTCTTTGAGGTCCTTTAAGGTTCCATATGAATTTTAGAATTGTTTTCTCTATTTCTACAAAAAAATTGCCATTGGGATTTTGATTGGGATTGCATTTAATCTGTAGATTTCTTTGAGTAGTATGGACGTTTTAACAATATTAAACCTTTTAATCCATTAACACAGGATATTTCCCTATTTTTCTGTGATTCCATTCCTTAAGTTCTTTCATCAATGTTTTGTAGCTTTTTAGTGTACTTCTTTAATTGCATCAGTTAAGTTTATTTCTAAGTATTTTTATTCTTTTTGTAAATGAAACTATTTTCCTTTTTGGATAGTTCACTGTTAGTGTATAGAAATGCAACTGATTTTTTATGTTGTATCCTGCAGCTTTACTACAGTTGTTTTTAGTTTAACAGGTGTTTTTGTTGTGGGTTTTTTTTTTTGTCTTTATGGAATAATAATCAACAGAGTGAACATATGGAGTGGGAGAAAATATTTACAAACTATATATCTGATAAGGGGTTAATTTCCAAAATACATAAGAAATTCCTATAATTCCATAGCAAAAAAATCTAATAATCCAATTTTTTTTTTTTTTATGGTACGTGGGCCTCTCACTGCTGTGGCCTCTCCCGTTGCGGAGCACAGGCTCCGGACGCACAGGCTCAGCGGCCATGGCTCACGGGCCCAGCCGCTCCGCAGCATGTGGGATCCTCCCGGACCGGGTCACGAACCCGCGTCCCCTGCATCGGCAGGCGGACCCTCAACCACTGCGCCACCAGGGAAGCCCCAATTTTTAAATAAAGGGTTAAGGACTTGAATAGACATTTCTCCAAAGAAGATATGCAAATGGCCAACAGGTATATTAAAATATGCTCAACGTTGGTAATCATCAGGGAAATGAAGAACAAAGCCACAATGAGATATCACCTCACATCTGTTAAAATGGTTATGATCAAAAAATCAAAAGACAATGTTGGCGAAGATGTGGAGAAACTGAAACCCTTATACTGTTGGTGGGAATGTAAAAAGGTACAGCTGCTGTGGAAAACAGAAAGCAGTTCCTCAAAAAGTTAAAAATAGAACTGTCATATGATCCAGCAGTTCCACTTCTGGGTATTTATCCAGAAGAACTGAAATCAGGATCTCATCTCAAGGAGTTATTAGCACTTCTATGTTCACTATAGCACTATTCTCAACAGCCAAGATGTAGAAACAACCTAAATGTCCATTAAAAAATGAATGGATAAAGAAATATGGTATATACATACAATGGAATATTATTCAATCTTCAAAAGGAAGGTAATCCTGCAATATGTGACACCTTATGCTAAGTGAAATAAGTCAGTCACAGAAGGACAAGTACTGCATGATTCCACATATATAAGCTATCTAAAATAGTCAAACTCATAGAAGCCAAGAGTAGAATGGTGGTTGCCAGGGGATGGTAATAGGGAGAAAAGAAGAGTTGCTAATCCATGGATATAAAGTTTCAGTTATGTGAAATGAATAAGTTCTAGCAATCTGCTGGACATTTTATGTATAGTTAACAATATTTTATTGTACATGTACAATTGTGTTAAGAGGGTAGATCTCATGTCAAGTCTTCTTACCACAATTTTAAAAAAGAATATATATATATACATATACATATAATTTAAAAATCTATGGGTTACTTAAAATATTCAAATGCTTTTTTCTTTTTGTTTTGAAAAAATAAGTTCCACTACTAGAAGTAATTGGTCATTTATTTTAAAATAACATTACAGCGGAATGGGGGGAAAGGCCTTTTTATGAAACTAGACATCTGAAATAGCTATTGAACTTGAACTACTGTAACTGGGAAATACATAATTATGAAAATTTGAGAAACCTTCAAAATGTGAATATATATTTCAGAGTTTTTCACAGTATAGCTACATGAAACCAGCAGATGTTGGTTATGTGTATTCATATTCTTTGTAAGTGGTGTAAACAGCATTACTTAGCATTTATATACGCCTGACAGAGATGTCAAGCATCACAAAGACATTTATTTGTTAATCATTAAAGGAAATAGGTGTCAAGAATAATTTACAGTATATTATGTATGTCTCCAATAGGCTAATTTTATAAACCTTACAATCAGGAAGAAAAAAAGCCACAAAGAAAAGCAGTCTTCTGGTTTTCATAGTTTAGGAAAATTGGACAGTTACATAGAACACATAAGAATTTTCTCCCCTATGTGATCTTGGGGAATATTTTTCCATGTATAATAGAAACTTGAGAGAAAAAGTGAGAGAGACAGACAGAAAGAGACAGATAAAGGCCTTAAATACATTGATTATGTAACTTTACATGCTGAGAATGAATTGGCTATGAGGTTATGAGACAGGAATCAGGTCTAACACTTGTGCCCTAATTGCTTTCATGAATGACAACTGCAGATATACACACAGGCACAAGTAGAGAAGTAGAGTATATCAGACCTATGACATCTCCATTTAAAATATGGAGATATGACACAAAGTAGTTTCCTCTTTTTCAGATTTTCAACTTAAGATAGATTCCATAAAGGAAAAAAAGTATATCACTTCAGAGTTGTAGCTTATAAATTAATTTTTAAGTTCATTAGTGTAATAATATCTCATTAGCATAAAAATATTAATTTTACCACATCCAATCTGTGTATGCCTTTTTCATTCATACCTGGGAGTAAGTTCTCCAAGTGAAAGGTAAGAGTTAATATTCAAATAAGTGATTTCACCCATTTAAACTTAGAGCAGGCAAGTATTAATTTTTACATATTCATGATTGCCAATATTTTGATTAATTTTCATGAATTTCAACTGATATTGATACTTGAAATAGGTTTTCCAGATCTTTAATGTGAGTTATTCATATAGACTAAGGCATTATCAATACTTCTCCTACGAAGAAAGACTAGATGTAAAGGGTAAAATACCTTAGGAATGTATTATCAGTTTATAAGCAAAAAAAACCCCACTAAAATTAATTTTCATTGAATTGATAAAATGATTTACATATATCAAGAATTCCTGGCATACTAATTTTTACCAAACCCTTAGGGAAAAAATCAGCTATATCAAATTTCATGTAGAAGCAACTAAATCTTAATGCTAGCTACCAAGCAAAGATGCGACTCCTTTCAAATGTGAGTTTTCTTCATTTCTAAAAATAATGAGTACCAGAATGTTTTAGGTAGATGATTCTAAGGGAAGCAGAATAGCATGGTAATAAATTTCCGAAAAGGCTCTTCAGTCGGATTGCTTTTTTAAAGCCCTGCTCTGACATTGCTAATGTTTTCTCCTGGACAAATTGCTTAACCTCTCTGTGCCCGTTTCCTATCCATAAGATGGAAAAAATAATGCCTATCCCACAGGGTGGTTGTAAGAATTAAATAAAAGAATCCATTTCAACTAAGCACTGTGCCTGACACATAGAAAATTCTCCATACCTTTTCAGTATTAGAGTAATGCTGTTAAAATTGAGGTCGTCTCAGTTTAAAAATAAATTGGTCAGTAAATTTTAAGACTGTGGAGTTTGACATTTTTACTTACAGTTTGAGAGGTGTTGGTTTTAAGAAAAGTTGACAATATTTCAGGAGAACATATTTCTGACTTCTTTCTTCCTTGCAAACTTAAATGTGGAATTTCAGTTGTTTGCATTGCACTTGAACAACTATTTGAACATATTTCTAAGATACTATCTCTAAAATTACCTCTAGAAGCCTCCTCTCTGTTTCCTGTAGCTTATATTCTATACCAATGTAGATGAGATAAGTATAGCATTGCGTGCTAAAATATTCTGCAAAAGTCAACATGGGTTTAAATAGTTTCATTGATTCAATTATCATTGGAGTTATCTCTATATATGTACCATTTATATTACTATATATTCCAAGCAGCTTCATAATAAGATGCTTAGTAGGAAAAAGTAACTAAGATAGATAGGAAAAATCAAAACACGGTCCTTATATTTTCTCTTTATGCATACATTTACTTTGTACTTCAGAGTCCTGTTCTGGCTGAGCTTTCCAATACTTGTACTGGGTGCACAATTAGTAAACTTGGCACTGACATGTTTCAATGGTCAAAACCATGCAAGAATATAGTTCCTTGCTTTGTCTGAAATTGGCCAAGACTTTTTGTGATAATAGCAAATAAATCATCTGCTATATTTTGCACACATACACATAAAACCTCTCTATAGGTGTGTATGAGATTAAAATTTTTCTCAATGATAGGAGTAGGTGTATGTAACCTAATATTATAATCCAAATAAGTTCTAAATGTTAGGTGTTTTAATAAATCTTTTTTAGATTGCTTTATTCTACTGAAATTTTAAAAAGCAACTATGACTGCAGTATAAAGTTGTGGGATTTATACCATAAAGAAATACTACATAACACCTAAAGTTTAGAGTGTTTGCATTTCTTAAAAATTTTGACCTGAAAAAAATAAATGCCGTTGAAATTAATTCAATGTATTTCAACATATTCTATAAAATATTTTTATTCTATTATCTCATTTACTTTATGAGGTTATGGGACTTCGTCATAGTTATAACATCGCAAAGTAAATTATTTTAGATAACAGAGAATTTAGTAAAATTTAAGTCAGCAACTTCCTGTCAATTAACACAGTACCTTTTAGTATCCTAATTTATCTTCCCTCTTTTTTCTCTTAAGAAATGGGTGTTCCTCAGATATCTGCATCTATCTTTCCATGTCCATATGGTTTTGAACAAGTGGGGAAAGTATTCACTATTTGCTGTGTACCCACACTTGTATAGTTTAGCTGGAACACCATTTGGTGTGGTACTCTTCCCATTTTCCTCATTTTGATTGCTTTCTCAATCTGGAATATGGTAGGTTGATCATCCAACAGGTCTCCAGATGGCTGCTGGATCATTCTATGTAGTATTCATCAACAATATTTGATGAGTTATTTAAAGTTTATCCAAGATTTTTGCAAGTTAATTATTTGGTCATAAAATATAAATTTTATCTGGAGAAATATCATAATCAGATTTTAGGAATGAAATTTTATGGATTATTTAAAGAAAGAAACAGGAAAACACTTTCATATCTTTTTGAGAAACAGATGGCTACTCTTACTGTTGGTTATCCAAAATTGTTTCCATTTTTACCCTTCTATACTGGCTAAGATGACATTTTAGTGGAAACAGCATCCTTACATACAGACCATCTTTGTTCCTTGAAGGACAACTATTGAAATAACAAAGTATATGAGTTTAAACTTCTGCATGACAGAGCTATAAGGATCAATCAGTGGAAATGGAATCAGATCATAATGATACCATGAAGATGTGATATGAGGCAAGAGTGTAAAGATGTGAGGAAATTATGATGTATATCCTCATGTGAATATAAATGTGTCTATAGAAGATCATGGTTTATCAACCTCCTTTTCTGCCTCCCTACCAAAACATGCCAATCTTTACTGCATTTTGGAACACCAAAAATGTATAGTTTCTTAATTTATCCTTCAACATTCTCCATTTCTCCATTGTTTTGTAAACAGGACTGGTGTAAAAAATTGTTTTCCCCTCTCTCTAACCAACTCCTGTTTTATGCTTAGCTGATTTTAATTTCATCTCAGTTACATTTCCCATTCTCTCTTCTCATTCATTCATTTATCCTTTCCTTTTAAGTTTACTGAATACCTACTGGAGATTCAGGAAAGATAACAGGTGATTTAGAGAAAATCACGCAGGGAGCTCTTAATAAGGAGGAAAAACGGTATGTGAACCAGTAATTACAATAAAGTGCGATGGGTACCATAAGGTATTCATAAGGAGATATGAAACCACAGAAAGCCCCCTAACTCTGTTAGTTTGATTCCAGATTAATGCATCTTCATGTTTTCCTGAATCACTATCTGTACATAAATATCTGCATGTTTAATGACATCATTTGTTGTATAAGTGGAAGTATTTGCAGCAGGCTTAGAACCTCAATAAGCAAACCCTAACTGAAATTGGAACATACTTTCCAATTTGCCTCATCTGTGTAATACATGTATGAAATATTTCCTAATTAATTATTCCCTCTTTCTTTTTCCATGCAAAAATGGAAAAGATGTTCATGATTCTTGCCTAGTGACCATTCTTTGGGTAAAAAATATATATATTATAACCTTTATAATGGGACCAGAATTTAGCTTCAACTTTCAAGCTTTAGCCTCCAGTTAAGATTATCACATGTTGTATTTTATGAGCTTTTCTGAGAAATTCTTGATATCTTCAACTTTTACAAAATGCTTGCTTTAGAATTTACCTTCTTCAAAGTGGATTTGGATTCTGTTTCTTTCATCTCAGAAGAGATGTGTTAGTCCCTATTAAGTTCTAAATTTATTTCAAAATTGATTGAACAATGACATTTAACTGATATCTATGTTTTAGAATTAATTTAAATGAGAATTAGGATTGTCAGAAGTAATCTGAAGATTGGATGATGCCTATTTCAAGTACTAGGCTAAAGATTTACAAGACGTATACTAGTTTTAATTTATTTTAAATCTAATGGCATTATCATCCGATAGAGAAATGCAAAGTTAGTGAACTATCAATTTTGTATTTAATTCTTGTCACTTTATACTAGTCAATTAAGAACATTTAGACCTAAACAAATTTCAGAATAGTCATAAAAACGCAAATCCTTATATTTTGTGTACAAAACCAAGTTAATTGATTTTTCTGCTACTTTTTATTAATTTGATTTGGCATTAGGTAGATATGTTATTATTATCATGAATTTGTGTGTAAAACTGATTAAAATTCATTTTCATAAAAAAACTATAATTATTTTATTAAATATTATTTAATTTATTTTTTCATCATACAATGTAAATATTTCAAAATAAAGTAAGGCGGTCTCTAACTAGCACCTATGTATGTGTATAATATAATGACAGGATAGTGTAGTAAATCAATCTTTCAGATAGTCCATGTCTGTTTTTTCTGAAACAATGAGTTTACATGAAAATATTTTTAGACAAACAAATTTTAGCTTTTTCTGTCTTCCCCAAATATGGTGTGTATTTTGGGACTCAAATGCTTTCATTGTAAATAAGAAGCAACAAATAAGAACAGTTACTCCTCTAAGGACAGAAAATTATTGGAATAAGTTTTGTGTTTTATAAAAACACATTAAACTATCTTATAGACTACTATAAACAGAAAATTCAAGCAGAGATCTTTGCTCTGGGATATGTTTCTTAAAAATATAATATCCAATAAGTAATAATATTTTAGATATTAAATACTTCATCTACCCTCATTCTTTTTTTTTTTTTTCGGTACGCAGGCCTCTCAGTGTTGTGGCCTCTCCCGTTGCGGAGCACAGGCTCCGGACGCGCAGGCTCAGCGGCCATGGCTCACGGGCCCAGCCGCTCCGCGGCATGTGGGATCTTCCCGGACCAGGGCACGAACTCGTGTTCCCTGCATCGGCAGGCGGACTCTCAACCACTGCGCCACCAGGGAAGCCCTACCCTCATTCTTAAAGCTGTTCCTTAGGAGTAATTTCTTTATTTTTCTAAATTACTACAACTTTAAAAAATGCCTTCCTTTAGCAAATCTTTCAATAGAGTTGGAATTTTCCTGAGAATCATGCTAATTAATGAAACTGAAGGACAAAGCAGACAATGTATTCCTAAAATACTTGATATGTCTCAGTGTCTTTGTGCTTGATCCTGCCTTAGCTTAGAACACTCTTCACCAAGCACTGGTTCCATTCCTGGCTTTCCTGATCTCAGAAATTCACCTTATCTCAGTTGGCTTCCTCCAGTTAATCTTTGTCTCCTCAAGGTGTTAATTTCCTTTGTGGAAGTTTTCACAATTTGTAATTACTTTTCTCTCTATTGGTTTAATTGCTTATTGGTCTCTCTTATTGCACTGGAAGCTTCAGGTAAGTATCAACTTTGTGTTTTTTAGCAACAAAACCCAGCACCTTGCATAGTGTCTGGCACGTAGTAGCAGTTCAAATAAATACATGTTGAATAAATAAATGAGTGAAATCAAAACTTAACCACACTTCTTTTTTGGCCAAAATTTCTACGAGCTCAATATAGCCTAAAGTGACATATTTTTGTGTGTGTGAAAATCATATATTCCAAGAAAGTGTTCTAGGTGCTTACAAATTCTGTGGAACAATTATTTATTATTATTTCTAATCCAAAAATTGTGGCATTCTGCCAATATTTATGCAATAGCAATATGAGGGCACAGAGTAATAACTGCTGAAAGAAATGATAATTCTTTTCACTTTGCCATCATTTACATTTTTGTCAACTTTAGAAAAGGAGAAAATGGTGAGAAAAATCTGTAAAAAGTTTACACACAAAAGAATATTTCAACGAAGGAAAATATGTCAGCTTACTATACCATATTTTGTTCTTTCAAAATATTACAAAATTGACATGGGACATAATGATGTTTGATGTTCTAAGAAAAATACAATATGTTTAGGAAACTGTATATGTGATATGGATGCATCATTGTGAGAAATACATAAGGAACTGTTAACATTTCAAAAGCACAGATTTTCAAAATGGTATGTATATGTGTCTGAAATTGCTGGTGTGCTACAGTTAATTTTTATTCACTTATCTTTTATAGACAATTTCCATAGCATATCATGAATCCCTAGAGCTGCTATGATTAAGTCAATATATGTACTTGAATAGTATGTAAATGTATTTAAGTATTTAAATATAGTGTTCTTGATATAGCTTAAGGTGTTTCACATGAATATATACAATATTTTTGCTTTTTGAGGAAGATAAATGTATTTTTATGCTTCATCACACATACTGTAAATATCCTTTATGCTTGTACTAAATTCCCACCTTGCTTCACATCATCCATTTAATTTTTTTATATATTCAATGGCATTATTACTGTGAATGATTTTTTTTCAATTTTCTTTCTCAAAAAAAGAAAAATCTCTGAGATTACTTAAAATCACAGAAAGCTACAGCTAGTTCTATCACTTAATTCTACAGATGAAGGAAATGAGACACAAAGTGCTGGTTTAAGGTCACATTTCAGCTAATGGCCGAAGCAGAAATAGAGCTCAGTTCTACTAATTCCCAAACTGATGCTCTTCTCAGGCATCACGCATCTTCACTGGTTGTTTTAAGAAAACATGGAAATGGCAGTGAAGTGGGAAGAACTGAATATAAAGTAGCCCTTAGGCTCTTGAACTTATCAGCTGTGTGGCTTTGGATATGTGACAATCCCTGTGAAACTCAGTTTTCCTATTTATAAAATGTCAATAATAGTACCTGACACAGTTTCAGAAGTAAGTAAAATGAGATAATAGATACTTTATACAATGCCTGCCGTGTGGGAGGCATTCAAATAAAGTATACTATTATGATTATTTACAATTAGCGTTCTTTTAAAAGTTAATCATTACTACAAGCATGAGTAATCACAGCATTCTACAGTATGAGACAATCATTGGGTGGGCAGAGCTCTCCTGACATTGGAAGGATCTAGCTTTGCTGTGGCAGACCGTGGCTGCACCCAGTTTAGCAGTAATTAGTCCTACTCAACCACGGTAATCGGGGAAATTGGCTCTCAGACCATATTTGCAGTTTTATGTGGAGGGAAATGATTCAATATTCAGTAATGGTTAGGTTCTTTCAATGTTCAACCTTGACGTCCTTGTGTAAATAGGATCATTGTTGAAATGGCATGGAAGTTTTGTGTGCAGAATGACAGCTGGGGCAGCCCCTTAATCAGATTTACACAGAAAAGGAGGGGATGTGCCATCATGGGAATGCCAATGAGAAGATGCGCTGAATGTGAAAATCAGTTATTTTTAGTGTTAATGTAAATATTAACAGTAATAACCGGACATAGAGTTGTCCTTCTAGTTTCTATGTTTCATAAAGGAGAAAAGAATCCCATGTTTGTCATGTTATGTTTAACAATATTTTCACTTCAAATAAAGGCCTAGAAATATTTTATAAATTACATAAGTTTCATAAATTACCCAGTAATTGAGTAAAGAATGTGACAATTAGGGATAAACTATGTGAGGAAGAAATTTTTTGTGATAATTATAGAGATGATCACGCAAATACTTGGCAGGTTAAAGATCCCATATGTGTTGAACTAGACGTGATCCATGACTCTGGAGTTGTTACTATCAGCAGGACTTTTCTTGGAGAATATAGTATCATATTAAGACTGGAAGTTGTAATTTCTCTAAAGCTCAGTTTCTCATCTTTAAAATAAGAGTAATTGTACCAAATGACCATTTAAGTCTCTTTCAGCATTAAACTCTGAAAACAATTCTATCATCAGTTCAAAGATAGAGTCCTTCCTATACGTGCACCCAGAATCCATCAGGACTGAGGCGTGAGGGGAGATATTCTACCCTGTGAGGTTCCTATTATCAATCAAACCAATACCCAGGATTATTAGAGGATTTAGGAGTGATTCCAGAGATACTGCTTCTATAATCACAACCTAGTTTGTTCCTGACCCTTCAGGACAGCATAAACCTAGTTTTGACTTCAGCAGGAAATCCTAAGTTCAAGGCCAGAAGCAGAACCACACTGTTGTCCAGAACTGGGAAATATGTTTTAGTATACTAACCCATTCCCTCGGTGGCTGTGACATAAGTGAACTCATAAAATCAGCTTCCCTTTTTTTTATGCTCACATATTTTGACACTTATAGCTTGTTACGTCACCAATTATCCTTCATCCATGTGTTGTCTGGAACATGGCTGAAGGTATTCAGTGGTCTCCTAGCCTCAGGATTCCAATTTTACTAAATTTTAAAGAGACATCCATTCCAAATTTCCTTTGTTTAACCTACTCCAGAAATCGAAGTGCCTTTAAAGGTAAATGACAGGATAATAGATCTCTAAGTCTTCTTTGCAATGAATATTATACTTTCATTTTGCACAGTAGAGCTCAAAATGCCTCACTTTATGCTGATGGTGGGCACTTTTAGAGTTGTTTCATCCTCCTACAGTTAAAGCATATGACAAAGTGGCCACTTGCAAAAAGAGATGAAGGGGAATGAGAGCATGAAATTCACAGAAATTAAGATCACATTAAACACGAAGTAGATGTACTTCCATCTACCTCTATTTGTAGTTTAAATTTTAAATTTGCTATACCAAGAATTTCACATTGACAAATTACTTTTATGGTTAAAATTAGATACCTTGGGGAAAAATATAATAATCATAATAAAGACAAACTGGAAACACAGTAATCCTCACAAATCAATGTAAATCAAATACATAGATATGTATGAATAACATTTAATTATTCATAAATAGTTCTTAAAAATATACTACTAAAGGAACTTAATACATTACAGTTTAATGTATTTTTTTCAAAATAATTAATTTCTGTAGCCATGTGGATCTACTACAGAAAGCAAATTGTGTATATTATAAAATGAAATAAAGAAAATGACTTTCCTAAATATAAACTTTATTCCTTAAATTATTGTAATTTTGTATTATAATAAATGTAAAAAAACAAATCCATATAAATGTCCCTCCTACTAAATAGTGGAGAGAATCGAAATGAAGCTAATTCTTTTAAAACAAATTTCTCTAAACAAATTTTTACCATGTGTTCTTTCTGCTGATAAACAACATGTAAAGTTAAAGAGAGGAAAATGAAAACAGTAATTACCATTCACCAAATATAATTTTGGGAAATCATTTCAGAATCTTTTAAGTCAACCTGGATTTTTATCTCTTGACTGAAAATAATAGTGGCTTCCTCAACACAATAGCCTAGTTTTTTCAAATAAGCTAGTATGACTAACAAGTGATGGTTATTTAAAATATTATTTTACATTTTAAAATTTATTTAAATAAATTTAACTAATGTATATGAGATATGTGGGATTCCTTTTTAAAGACTAAGAAACCAAGATAAATTAGGATAGCAGTTAATAAATCAGAACAGAATTTCAAATTTGATATAAAGGTTTTTTAAAGAAAAATAGATCATAATTTTAAAAGGATATAAATGATATATTTTATAATTGTTTCTACATTAGACTAAGATATTTAATCATCCTAAGATTGGACGTTTTGTAAGTGGTCATATTTTTCCAAGAGATGTAAAAGCAAAAGTATATCATGTGATGGTCTTTTATCATGGCCTAGCTTTGATTAGAAACTCTTAATCCCTATTAATTTAACTACTAAAATATTTTGGATTGTTTTTATAGATTTTTTAAAAAGCATTATACACAGTGATAGGAAAGGCTTTAAATTATTTGAATACCTTGTTTTATCATCATCTAGGAGTACTTTGAAATTAGTTTTCCTGCTTTATTGGCATTCTATGGCAATCCTTGTGCTAAAATGTCAGCCCCATAGTTTCATGAATCATTATAAAAACATCATGGAGTATCATTTATAATGCACAATAATTCATTTTGACACAAAAAAACAGACCTTGTTGCAGTATGCCATTCTTGGATTCTATTTTCATGAAATTTGAGGTAAGTGCTAAAAGTTTGATCTGGCCTGGTTCTTGTTAGTGAGCCAGTCATGGCATTAAAGTTAATATATATCAAAAAGAAAGAACAGAAAGGATGGGTAATAGAAATAATTCGATTTAATAAACATGTTACATGTAATATTTCATATTTTAACATACTAATTTTAATACTTGGACTTAATACTTGGCCAAAGTGTGCTTTCAGTTTTATTTCCTCAGTATTTTTTTCCAATTATCTTTTCCTGTATGGCTAAAAATTTCAAGTTTTCTTCTTTACAGGAAAATGTTTTTTATATAAATATTATTTGAGTGTTTTAGGAAATTTTGTTTACTACAAACTTTAAAATGTACATCATTTAATAATTAGAGTTCAGGGATTCCCTGGTGGCTCAGTGGTTGAGAGTCCGCCTGCCGATGCAGGGGACACGGGTTCGTGCCCCGGGCCGGGAGGATCCCACATGCTGCGGAGCGGCTAGGCCCGTAAGCCATGGCTGCTGAGCCTGCGCGCCCGGAACCTGTGCTCCACAACGGGAGAGGCCACAACAGTGAGAGGCCCGCGTACCGAAAAAAAAAAAAAAATATTAGAGTTCACAAACTATAAAATAACACATTTTCCGGTGGATAATCGTTTAAAATTTCCTGCATAGATATACTTTTATAGGCATATTGAAAAACTTTCTAAGTAGCATCAGGTAGCAGTTTGCAAATAAAATGGTCCAGATGTGACTAAGTCAATTTTGCAAAAGGCTTCAAGCATTCTAGAACAGAGATGCTAAACCACTAATGTTTTATTGTTGATAATTAATAAGCTCACATCTGATAAGTTTCCAGCTATCAACATACTAATTTATATAGAGTATAAATCCACAATGATGAGATTATCAGCAATATACGTCCACAATAAGCCAAATGAGATATGGCTATAAAGTAAATCTATATACTCATTTGAGAAAGATTCTAATGGGCTTTATAATGTTAACAAAATTTTCAAACTGACTTTTCCTTTATAAAATGTTTAAAGTTACATTTGCTACATAAAAAAAGAATGTGTGAAACATCAACAATGTAATAATTGAACACCTCTGAATCCGCCCTATAACTTAAGAAATAGAACCAATAATAAACTGAAACATTTAATAAAAATACAAGAGAAAAATAAGCTGTTTTTGACATTTCCAAATTGTATCTTTTCTGCTTAAATATAGGCTACTTGGTACTTATTTTGTATCCTTTTTACAGTCACACCTTCTTTGTTTGAGGTCTGAAGTACTAACCTTTAAATTAGTGTCTATTTAATTTAATAACTAAATCCATCAAACTTCAGACTCACTAAAATGATTTCATTTTCCTTTCTGGATAATCTGAAGTGCTTAATCTTAAATGTTAACTGTCAAAATAATGGACTTCTTTTTTCCTCCATAAGAATAACTTGGATTTCTCACATATCTCTGGTCAATCCTTCTGTCTAAACTGGGTGTGCATAAATTGTTCCACCACTGAGATTCTCTCTTTAGTGTTTAAGTCTGGACAGCGTTGCTCATCTCTACTGTGAAAAAGAAATAAGATCATATTCTAAAATTAATATATAGTCTTTTGCTCATAGTCAGAATGTATTTTTAGAGACAGAAAGTTCTATTATTCTGACAAGTAATGGAGCAACTATAAAAATTTTTTTTGAGAAAACAGGATATTATAGAACACTTTAATGCATTAAAATTATAATGTGAAATACTACACAATTTATTATTTAATGTTATACATATTCTCCATTAGGTAATTTTTTGATATTTGGGCTACACCTTCTCTCTTTATACATTAGTAATGGTTGTATTTTTACTAAGAAATATTATTATTAGTTGTTCATTATATATTCTGGCATCCTATAATGCATATGACTAAACTTACACTTTGTCATAAGCAAGTACAGTGTCTTATTAATAGAAGGAAGAGGTTAGACTGAGAAAAATTTCAGTTATGTTGCCAATCGGTTACTTTAACATTAACTCAAAGGTGGTTTGAGATTATGTTTTGTGCTAAATACAAAAGACAACTTTAATGGATCAGAGAACTATTCTAGGTCTTACAATCCAGAGTGATATAGTTTATTAGCTGTCCTTTTATTTGAATTTAAAGTATAAACAGAAACAATTCCCTGCACTTTAGAGCTGTGTTATTTTAGCCTTTTAATTCCTAGTATTTCCATGAAAGCTTGAATAAAAAGCTGTGGTCTGACAAGCTAAGAACATATTATAGTTCTATGAAAGTCTCCACTTGGCATAATGAGAACTGATATAATCTAACTGCTTAATCAGTAACATTCATTTTGACTATTATACAATAATCTATATTCTAAGTAAATTTTAATCAAATGACGTTCTAATAAACATATTTAGGAAATTTATTTTATACTGTTGTATTACTGGAATGTTTTGTAAATGCTCAAAGAATTTGATCAGGGCAATTCACTTACATGAGAATTTAAAAATTCTTTGTGTCATTGATGAATGAGAAAATGTTAATAATGATCCATGGGACAATAACACACACACAAAGTACTTATTAAATGCTTTACGCCTTTTATAAAATGAAGCTGATTCTGCTTGCTTCTGCACTGGGACACAATTTAACACCAGAGTAAAATTTGGGAAGCTATTGGAATTACTACAATGATAGTAACTTAAATCAAAAGAAAAGTTTAAATTCTGGAAAAATTCAATTCAATATGCATTATCACAATTATAAAGCTATTGGCAATAAGAGTACTATTAAGAGTATTATATAACACTAATAAGAGTACTATATAAGTTCCATACACATAGATCTCCAAATAAAGTGGAATATTTGGGAACCTAAAATATTTCCCAAATGTTACAGAATTTGCCAGTGAGGTGAAGTCCTGATTTTGAATTTAAAGTATCTGCTATAATTAGTAATTAATAATAAAGTATTACTATAAATCTACAACAGAGACTAAATTATTGATATTTGGGTCACTGTGGCATAGAACCTGACTTTAATTGTGAATTATCTTTAATCAGTAGGAAGCAGTGGTTCTCAAACTCTAGCAGGCATCAGAATCAGGCTTGTTAAAACACAGACTAGCAGGCCCTCACCTCCAGATTTTTGGATTCAGTGGGCCTGTGATGCCATCTGGGAACCTGCGTTTCTAACAAGTTCCCAAGTGATGCTGAGACTACGATCAAGAGACCACATTTTGAGAACAACTGATCTTAACTGCAGCATTGTACTCTTAGCACCTTCTTTGAGAAAGTCTATCATCACATTCTCAAAAGACATTTATTGACTCTGGAGCCTAAGATTATTAATGGATTTGGGAATTACATGTATTCACTATCATTTTAATAGTTACTAAAATAAAATTTCTGATAACCATAGATACACTAACAATTTTTCCTAGGACAGTATAATTATGTGTAGTTATAAATGGTGTTATAATAACTTAGAAATGGTAATAAAGTAACTATTGCTTTGAGGTGAAAAACTGTGTACTTAATTCTTTTCTTATCAGGTGCTTCCTTGGTCTCTTCGGTTCTGAAAGGTAGTCTATACTCTAAGGAAAAGAAATATAAGTCCTTTTAGAAAGAATTTTTAATATTATATCTTGATGGGTAAGTGTTTTCTGGTGAATAGAGACAACAGTAATGGCTTAGAGCAACATTCACTTTTACACAATTTAATATTTGTTATATTAACCACAACCTTGTACATTTCTTGAAAGGAAGATGTTACTTTTTTGCGGCCTCTCACTGTTGTGGCCTCTTCCGTTGTGGAGCACAGGCTCCGGACGGGCAGGCTCAGTGGCCATGGCTCACGGGCCCAGCTGCTCCGCAGCACGTGGGATCCTCCCGGCCCGGGGCACGAACCCGTGTCCCCGGCATCGGCAGGCGGACTCTCAACCACTGCGCCACCAGGGAAGCCCAGGAAGATGTTACTTTACATTCTTTAGAATCCCCCACAGAGCTCATAAGAGCCTGGACTGTGAGATGTCTTAGAGGGCATGAATGATTTAATGACAATGTCACCCCAACATTTAGAAGAATGCCAGGTACATAGTAGGTGCTTAATAAATGTTGACAGCCATGAATACATGACTCATGAAGAGTACATGCATAATAGATATTTACTGATTTATTCTGAAAGACATCCTAGCTCTTTTGACTATACAATCTGTTTGATCTCAGCATGTTCGTCAGAAGCTGTAAAATGAAACGTGGGATGGTCTAAATATTCTTGCATTAAGGCAGATGACTTGATAAATACCAAATTGGCTTAAGTTATTCATTTTGCCCATGTCTATGCTACAGGCATTACAATAAAAACCTGTTTCTACATTTTAAAAGTTTTCTCATTTTTAATAATTTAGCTATGACCCTGTATAAACAAAATATATATTCAAAATACACATATTATCACTGTTACTTGTAGTATAAGCTACAGGTTTAATGAGACTAGAATGGTGAAAGCCAGATTTGGTTCTGCTTGTGGCTGATGAGAAAGAGATTTATAACCTAGAACTAGGTCTTCTGAGGCTTAAATAGACCTGTGTATTGCACCTGAAATGTTAATTTAGTTTCTGCTTTTAAAGTATATTAACTCAGATATTATCTTTGTTTTTTCATCAGTTCTGAGAATTGTACCCTAACATATGCAGGGGGATTTAACTGCATACATTAAATGACAATTACATCATTACAAAGAAAGGATGAGTGTGAAACCCAATGACAAAAAAGTTATGAAGGAGTTCTGTCTTCCTCTCACTGATTGGTAACCTAAAAGCCCAGGAAAAACAATTACAGCATATAGGATGTGTGGTACGGGAGAAATTGCAACAACATCTGATAAACCCAAATGCCTTGATACAGCTGAACTAATTTTTTCTAACACAATATGAAAAACCACTGATGACAAAACACTTTAATAACAGATGTCATTTAAAGGTTTTTCTTTTTTTAAGGAAGAAAGAAAACGAAAAATGAAAGAAAAAGTCCTACTGCTCTGCATCTATTTTTAATACTGACCCCCAATACACCAGTTACAGGACACAGTACTGAGGCCTGCTGGCTGTGACAGCCCATGTGACTCTATAAGGAGACGCAGCCCCGACTAACACGCCAGCAGCCCTGCTTCTGGCAAATATCCTTTACCACCTTCAAAGAAAGAACAGGGTGGGCAAGAGTTGTAATGCTGCTTAACACAAAAGACTCTTTCTGCTTCCTTCTCCCTTTCCTCATAAAGTGAATGAACTTTTGTTAGAAGACAACATACTGCTAAGTTAATGTAACTTAAAAATTTACAGCAGGTTGTATGCCTGGAGGCACATTCTGAGGCCACCTGTAGGCATCTAATTTCACTGAATATAATGAATACTTGTGGAGAATTTCTCCGAGTCTAGAGGAGAGTGGGTAAGAAATGTGTTGCTGGTTTACTCCAATAAGGATTCTGTCGTGGAGGATTAGAGAACTGTACTCTCTCCAACAAATAGGAGTAATCTTTCTCCCCACAAAAGATCCGTTAAATGCAACACCAGACACCTGGGTGCCAGATCTACACAGCCATTTCTTGGGCACTTTTGATAACCCACCTGCGGCAATTGCTTAATATAGCACATTGATCCATTTGAGGCTTTTTTTTTTTTACAGGATAGAAAGCTATTTTGTCTCTCTATATCCTGTTTATCTCTTTGAAGCCTCCTCATATTTTGGCCAAGGTAGAAAGTGACAGTAAGAATACGCTTGATATGATTCCAAGCGTTTATTTGGGAGAAATTAATACGTGTAGTTTAGCAATGCTCGGC
The DNA here is from genome assembly GCF_008692025.1 of Phocoena sinus. NCBI lineage: Eukaryota > Metazoa > Chordata > Mammalia > Artiodactyla > Phocoenidae > Phocoena > Phocoena sinus. Next base: position 87,590,927 of record NC_045763.1, read on the forward strand.
AACCTTGACCTTTTTCAACTGGAAGGTAAAATTAATATACTGCAGAGCTGCTTTAAAGAGAAAGTGTTTGTTATTATGCTTTTGCCACAAGGTAAGTAGATTTAGTACTTATCCTGTAGCTACTTTAAGTATATATGTTGTTTCAGATCCTATTCTGCTGTAAGATCAGTGAAATTTTCCACACACATACACACACAAACTTTTATCGAATAAGTTCTAAAAGCTGGCCTAATTTTCATTCATTTGGGTTATAAATTACCCATAAACGTTATTAATGTAGCCCTTAGTCTTAGAGTCCTTGCAAATACTGTTTGGATATTTAATTATCCGACAACCTTTCTCCACAACAGTCGCATGGTTTTGAATTAAGAAAAGTACATTTAAATTATCATTTACGTACTGAGGATTGGATTCTTGGTGGTATTAAGGTTGACGTTTCCTTCTGTTTGTATTACACGAAGGGTTAATAAGGTTTGCATAAACTTTTCTTTGATGGCTTTATAGCAGAGCATTACAGGATTGCTGCCAAAACAGATTTTAACCCTTTTAATCGTACTGTTAATAACCACATCACGCAGAGTACAGCCTATGCTGCACAGGAGGCAAAATAGCTCTGAACACAGTTCTGACCTGATAGCCAATCAAGGAAAGTTTCCTAGAGATACTTGCCATTTTGGTTGCTATGGTGAGTTTCATATTTTGTGGAAACCACTATGATGTCTTAAAATAGACCTTTGCCAAGAAAAACATTGGTCCAGTGGCATATGCTGGCAGAGCATTGCAAGGTTGCTCAAATTCCCTTCCTTTATTTTTCCCTCTCTCCCCTGGGGCAACTGCTCCAAGCATCAGCCCACTAGTCTGGCAGGCTAAGAATCCAGAAACTTGCTGCTAATTACAATGCTGACAATTCCCAACCTGTTTACTGGCGCCAGCAATCAAACCGCATCCTCTGGAGTGAACCAAAAAGCACTTGTTGGCTTTAGCTTCCTGAGGTTCCAAGCTGGCTATATTAATTACTGTTAACTTAAAGCTGTATGTTGTACAAAAGGAGCTTAATTAGCTGGTTTGAGGATTAAAATCTATCCTCTACAAATTTTAAAGCCTTCTGTTCTTGACCAAATTATGTGAATCCATAAAACATCTTTCCTTGGACAAAATGTTATTATTTTAGGTGTGGCTTCTCAGAGTCAGTTTTGCAACTGTATTTATTACCTTGAACTAGGCACCAAAATAATCAGAAGAAAATCTCTCTCTCCTTCTCTCTTTCTCTCTCTCTCTTTCCCCCTTCCTCTTCTCCTCCCTTCCTTCCTCTCTCCCTCCCTCCCTCTTTGCTTCCCTCCCTCCATGTTTCAACTCTTTATCTTTCTATCTATCTTAGAGTTATGTTCACATTTTGTTTTTTAAAAATTGAAGAAAATAATGAGCATAATTATTTACAGTTATTGTTTACAGTTAATGAAAAAGGAAAACATTTTGATGAGGACAAAATGGTAAAAAGATATATTTTTATCTGGTAAATTTTAAAACCTTATAGTTACACCATTTTTCAAGTGAACTCTCACTGCTGTGAGTGAGGTCTGATTTGGGAACAGTCATCTTTCGAGTATAAGAAGTATATTTCCTTGATTGATAAGCTGGGTGACTACACAATGAGTAATCACCCTCTCAGGCTCCTAAATGGTTAGTATTACAGGTACTACATAATTTTCATACATAGCATAATAGCAATGGACAAGGGTTTAGTAAAACTGAGAATTTTATTTTGACTCTATTCTAATCCAAGAGTCATTCTGTCTTTCTTTATTCAAGATAGCTTTGAATACTTAAAAGCTGAAATAACAGAGAGTAAATACAATTTTAATTTGTATATTAAAGATGTGATTTGATTTCTGTTCTGCTGTGTGAAAATCATTCAGCAAGTGTTACTTACTAATCTTATTTTAAATTTTCCATTGAATGTACTACTTGACAAATATTTGTCACTCCAATCTTTCAGCCAATATTTTCATCTGGAAGCTTATTAAATTGAGCTGATTTAATTGAGATTAAAATTTTCCTTTTTTTACTGAAATATTGCAAGTTGGGTAAAAGATCAAGCTGTTCCTTTAATTATGATTTATGTTTGTTTCAGCATTAACATTAATTTGGCCTATAAAATCTTCCTAGATTTTGAAAAAAACCTATCCATAAGCACACTGCAGACCTTTAGAATCTATTCGCACATTCACATCTGTATATACAATATTTGAGCTTGAAAAGGTTAAATCAGATAATAACTGACTAGTAAGGATAATATAATTATTGTCAGATACCAGGAAAAGCAAAATTATAACAAAAACCTCAGTGTTGAAGTTTTAGTGTGATGTGTTAGAAAGAAAACATCCAGAAGACTTAGAAAATGGGTTCCAAGTATTAACTGCATGTCTATGGGGACGTTACTTAGATTCCCTGTGTTGTGATGATTTCATGTATAAAAAGTAGAAGTATGACCATACACCAAATAACTGGATCTGAAATAGAAAATTATCATGACAACTAAAAATCATAAGAATGTACTATAGGCTTATCTAAGACTCATGAAATTTTGTACTCTGTGTGGATAATGGACTGGAAAATAATTACATCAAAAGAAAACTAATGATCAAGTGGGAATGTTATGTCTTTGGACACAAGAGCCAAGCCAGAGAAGAACAAGTGTGTCAATCTTCTATAACTTTACCATCGTTAATTAACAAACAGTCCTCCGCCCTAAAATTTAAATTGCAGTGAAAAGGAAAAGCTAGACTCTTAGACACAAGTGTCCTTTTTATACTGAGAAATATTGCTAATACTGTCTTAAACAAATCCCCCTAGGTAACTTTATTTCTAAAGCAGGCATTCAAATATAAAATATGTCTTTTCCAATAGAAAAATGGATTAAAAAGGCTTTTTAAAGCCATGTTCCCCTTAGGCTTAATTTTCCACAAGTCTGTCTTTTCAGACTGATGATCTTTCCTTTGACCTGTGAAACATCCAGATTCCATGCCTTTCTCAATTTTCTACCTGTAAGTTAGGCCCATTTTACTCAGACACTATTTCTATTTTAATTGATTCTATACCATTTCTATATAGTTCTATACTAGAGCATGACTTTCTATCTAAATAAAAGCAAGAACTTTTGTGTACTATGAAAGAAACCCTACTATATAGTTACACTATATAAAATCAGTACTGTCAACTTCCCATATTTTGGGAAAAGGACACTATATAAAAATGATCTCTTGTAAAGTTTCCTAAAAATTGGTATTTGTTCAATGTGCATTGGTACTAGCTATTAGATCTGCCAATAAAACTGCCACAAATAATTTCATTATTGTTTCTTTAACACATCACCCCAAACTGCATGATCCTCTCTGCAGTTCACATCCTTAATATGGTTACTTGCTATCACTGTCCCTTGTCTCTTGTCAAATCCAATTGTTATCTGCACAGATCGCCAGATCTAAATGTGAAACCGTCTAAAAAATTTAACGTCAACACTGATTCTTAATATAGCAGCCACAACTAACAAAAACCTGTTTGGAGTAAAGAATTTCGACTTTGTCCTAGTATATAGTATTAAACAATGTCAGAGCTGTTTTGTACAACTATATCCAGCAACAGAAAAGAATATGAGATATTTTAATTGAAGTGTAAGTAAATGGCTTCTGAACCTCATGCTCCTATCACCAGAAATCTATTTGAAATCAATTGCTTTTGAAAGCTTTACAGAACTTTTATTAAACGTATCCTCAAAGTTTTAAATGGACATGATGTGTCATATCCATCATTAAACTGTGGATGAAACATTATGTAAATTATCTGGATAAAACAATAGTTGACAAGCCATATTATTTTAATTTTAAGAAAATGGGTGTATTCTTTTGTGCTTAAAATGTTAACTTATATTTATTATACTTGGAACATCCAGGAGAGTCACACCTTTCAAATAAAACTATAAATTAAGTTTGCTTGTAATTTAAATTTGCTTTGCTAGTAAATAATGAAAAAAAAATATTGCACAGATCCTGACCTTAGAAAATATATCTATCATAGTAATTATTATATTGGATAAAATGAATTTCTATTTATTATTTGTTTAACATTTTATGAATTCTTCTAAGTATTTATAGATTTAATATTAAATAAAATATATTAGGTAACATTTTCTACATCAGAATTCACATAGAATGAAATGAGTCTTGAGTAAACAGTTACTTACAATTCTAAAAAGCATACCAGCTTAAAAGAAATGTTCCCACAGATTTTTCAATTATTTAGGAGTTATATCTGAGAATCAGAGAAAATGAATTTTCTATCTTAGCAAAGAATAAAAGCACTATTAACACAACGTTATAAATCAACTATACGTCAATTAAAAATTAAAAAAATAAAAGCACTATTAAACAAATTGATAATTAGAGTTTACATTAACATTAAATTAAACTTAACTACATTTAGTTCAACGGCCATTTTTTAACAATGACATTAACTATGGAAAAAAAATGTAAAATTCTGTGTTAACATGTCCTGAAAGGATATAGTTGCTTTCACTAAATTAATAAATATTTTAAAGAAACTACCATGTGCCAGACACTGGACTTGATATTCTAAAAGGCTGTACCATTGCTATGCTATTTTAGGATTAAATATCCTAGACAAATATTAGTCCTTTTCTTTTTAACAGAATGAAAAATAGCAATTTCCCCATTCCTCTAAAAATTGTAATTAAATTTAATAGCAGAAACATTTACACACAGAATACACATTTTAAAAGGCCCAATGTTTAGTCTTTACCCACTATTATTGTATACATAGACTTTGAAAAGAGTTGTTTGTGATTTGGTCTTATTAACTTGAAATATTTTTGAGATGTATCCATGGTTTGAGAGCCTCACAAATATTATACATATAGAGACATACACATACACGCATTCCCACAAAAACACACTAGGATGAATCAGTAAGTCATTCTTTCGGGGCTTTTCTTTCCCACTGAAACTTCAAATAAAAATCAAAGGGTGAAGAAGTGATAAAAATGTCTCCATGTGCTCATGTTTTAAAATTTTAAGTAAAGATTGTTTAAGTAAAAACAATTTCCTGTTCAATATCAAGACAAAATATGTTGGTGAATACCTTTGAAAGATTTATGTCTTTTTTAAAGCTGCTTTCTTAGTTGTGGTATCGATTTGCTCACCATCTATCTATATATAAAATAAAGAGTAGAATTCAGGCCAAAACAAAAAGGTTATTTTGGAAATGGAATTCATAAGAGGTAGAAGGGCCTTGAGAGGATCTAAATCCAGCCCTCCTGTTGTGGATGAGACCCTGAGCGCTGGGCAAGCCCTGTGGCTAGTCACAGTTCACAGCAGAACCTGTACTCAAAATCAGATTTCCCAGCCTTTATTCCAAAGTTCTTTCTACCATAAGATGCACTTTCTTCCATTAAGTATCATATAATTGAGGAAAAGACAAGATTCAAGTTTTTTCCATATAACTGCCTCAATTCTCTAATTTGCTTTGTCTTTGTAAACACCGTGAAAGCCTGTTTAAAATAATAGTTATGAAAACAAATTGTGCATGAAACTGGACCCATAAAGTAGCCATTCTTAAATTTAATTCCCCACAAGTTATGCATAAAATAATTTAGAATATTTGTTAAGTCTTATCCTAATATGTTTCTATTGTAAAGGAAAAGATGTTTTTGCAATTATGCTTCTGATAGAATATTAGGCATGGCATTCATTCATTCATTCATTCATTCATTCTTCTTGAAGTCCCAAAATGAATGGAATATTTACCAGATATACAAAAAAAATCTTAAATAAGTAACTTTAGTTTATCTTGGGATTGTTTGAAGCAATTCTTGAAATTGGTCACATTTGCTCACGGAGATAAAAATAGACCTCAAACAATTAATTTCCACTTGTGTATTGGATATAAATTTTTTAAAAAATTACAAGAAATATCAATTTTCTAGTTAAATTATATCATTGTTATGAAAAGTATTTTTTAGAAAGTGTCTCTTAAGAGCACACATTTTATTTAAGTTTAATAAACAGACACTACTATCAAATTATGCAATTATGCCACTACTGTAATGTAACTTGTCAACTTGAAAAAAGTGTACTATGATATAAACTGTATTTTAACCATGAATTGTATTAGTAAATAGGCTACAGCAATATAAGTGATTTTTTAGTTTGAAATTTGAGGTTCAGTATTGTTTTGAAGTTAATAAAATAAACACAGGAAGCCTCATTTAAAATCCTTTGAATATTTTAAAGTTCATAGTTTATTCTTGGCTTTTTTTTTAACTTTTAGTTTCAGCTATAGGTGTCATGTGTATAAATTTTCAGATACCATGGATTGTTACTGAATCTCAAAGGGTATTTCCACAAACACAGCAAATGAAAAGTGTTGCCTTTACACTTGTATAGACAGTATAATACTTTTCATTGGTTGTGGAGAACAGACTGTCTTACTTAGCTCTCATTATTAACCAGGATAGAGAACTCAGAACTCAGAACGTAAAAGATTTAGGTAGTCACATATTTGTAATCTGGGACAACAATATAAATATTAGGACACATTGGTTCCACCGTCAAGCTGCACTCAGCAAACTCAACCAGGTACTAAACATATTTCAAGAAACTTAAAATTTCATAATATTTCTTTAGCTTACAGTTTTTGCATGAATTGCAATGTCTTCTCAATGAAAAAGCTTATAATATACACCCACATGAAAGGTTTTGTAAATTTAAATTTGAGTTCTAAGTCATGATTTAAAGTATAGGTGCCAGAGGAGAAAATCTCAAAACATTTGAAAAACAAACTGTACTACAAAACTCACTGTTTAAAAGATATTTAGCACTTATGTTTATAGGTGTATAACTACCAATAACTATATGTAATAGCTAAATACGATAATAAAACTCTTTAAGTATTGTCATTAATATGTTTTCTTCGTATTGAGAACATTTATCATCAAATAAATTTACTTTCAAATAGTAAGTCTAACATGCAGATTACACTACTTTATAAGAGTAAGAACATCATCCTGTCATTTCTGTGATTCAGTGACAGCGGAAACTGTACAGTATTGAAAAGTTGGTGAATAATCGTGATCATCTTATACTGGCTTCTGTGTCCTTAGTCCTTCTCTGTCCTACATAAAAGCACAAAATATTCCCCAATATACCCATCATCTCCACCTAGACAAAAAAAATGTCTATTTTTATACTTGAAAATTTACTAGGACTGATATGGAATATAATTTTAAAAATGGTAATATGACTTATGGAATTTTCCTCCCATCAAAATGCTACTTCATCATTCTCCTTTGCCTGGACATTCATTGATAGTACTGTTCTAGTTCTAGACTGGCACTGCTTTAACACCAAGAATCATATCATTCTAGAGCTAACAGTGGACTTGGAGAGAGATCCTGCCTCCAGGACATGATTATTTATTTAAAAATGTGCTTGGTCAGAATCATCTGCACAATAATTTTTTTTGGTATTCACACAGAGGTTGTCACGACCCTCAATGGATCTTTAACTCTGAAAACCACCATTCCCTGCACTTCTATTCAAGCAAAAATATCAGAACAGGATTCACAAACAAAAAATAAAATCAGAAAATTCTTTGTAAAATGCAGTTTCTGTCAATCTCCTTACCTGAGACTCAGTAGTAAACCATCAACCAAGATGGTGTTTCTTACACCTATTAATGAATATCATGTTATAAATTTGAGTGTTCTAGACATATAAATTTCAACGAGAAAACTAAAATCTTCTATCAAAAGCCATAAATTGTGTTCATAAAGATTTGAGTACTTAGGCAGACTTCATTAAGGTAAAAATAGCAGACAAAAGCAATTTTCACAAGTTTACTCCTTCCCTGTCCACTGTGCCTTAAGTATTACTGTCAAGTAAACAGTCTAAGCTGTATCCATATGCTTTTCTCAGGTAAAAATTGTATCACTTTTGTAAAGCAAACCATATTTTAGAAAAAGGATGCATACCCTTCTAATATTTGGACATCAATTGAAAAACAACCCACCTATTATGATTACTTAAAATCACTTGTATCTAGCATGAAAAACATACAGAATCACTTTGTACTTCTTTAATCTTGTCTATGGATACCCACAGGGCAAAAGTGATAACAGGCTAGTGGTGATGTAATTTAAAATTCTATTTCTGAGGGAGAAAAAAAGCTGCCTTATAACAATAACAATTAACTACAGCAATTTCAATTTAATAAAGTTTTGGGGATTTTCCTCCTTCTTATCTAAAAAGGCCAAGTATGGTAAAACCCATATTTTTTTGTTTTGTTTTGTTTTCTAAATTTAAATAGGAACCAGCTCAGTCAGACTGACACTTAATGGAAAATTTTTTAAGAAATAATTCTGCACAGGAAAGAAAGCAATGAGATACGTAGTTAAACCACTTGAACCAAGAATATCAAATACTTTTTGTGACCAGAAAGAGATGAGTACAGGTTTCCTCTAGATTTCGTCACTAGCATTTAAAAGTATTCCACTCTAAAAAATTATTATTCATTTATGAAGCAATTGCAACCATAAGCTAAAGTACCAGTGGCAAAGAATTGAATGAAACAGCTTATTTTTCAAAAGTTCTTCCTTATTCTCTCAACAAATGCCAGAGTATTACATCTTTCATTTCTTGCAAACTCTGTCACTAGGTTCCCAACTCCCTTTCTGCCTTTCAATCTCATACACTTATTTAACAAACCAGCATGAGGTCAACTTTCCAAAGATCACCGAATTACTGGATTATGCAGGTTCTCTCTACTTTCCCAATTTCCTAATGAAACAAGGGCACCAGTAGACATATTGAATTCTGTTAAATACACAACAAGCACAATATTTAAAAGCCCTTTATCACCAACTGGTGAATCCCGAGTGAAAGAGGGTAATTCATGGAACGATGAAGGAAAGGACAGCAGTTTCCAAATTCTCTTGCTAGTGATAGAATTTCGAGTGCAAAGATAGTATCTGTGTTTTCTTTTCTACTTATACTCCTTCTTAAAACGGGATCGCCAGCCCTGGGAGCTTCTGAGAAGGGCCACTACTCATTTTCCTTGCAAACAACCTTCCCTGAGCGCAAAAGCTATGAGTGCTGATACCCTGAATGTGGGATCAGATGCGGTGTGGTAGGAATAGGGACAGGGAGAGGCGTGGCATAGTGTACCCTTCACTATGAATCCAAGACACTGGAAGAAAGGCGAGACTCTAGATGGGAAAGAGTGAGAGTGTGCCTGCCTCCTCTGGGGCACTTTGCTCTCAATGTCTCCATGGCTCAGGGCTGCTCTGGTGGGCAAGAACCCATCAGGGTACATGCAGGTCGCGCCCGGGAAAGGCCAGTCCTCCCAAGGGAAAAGGTGTCTGAGGAGTAGCTCGGTTTAGAGCTGGTGTGGGAGCGCCGCAAAGGAGAGCGTCGCAGGCTTCTCTCTCTCTCTCTCTCTCTTTTTCCCCTCCTGCAGCTTCGACTTCTCAGGAATTCAGTCTTCGCAGCCCGTGCAAAATCAGGGGCCACCACGCAGGTAAGAAACTTGGTCTTAGGGTCCTAGGAGGTTCTTAATGAGCCTCGTGGAACCTTCTGGGGGCCTGGCACGTTCTAGTCTCCAGCATTTTCTCCTTCCACCTATGAAGCGCCGCCACTGGGCAGGCCCTGGCGCCTCCCTAGAGGGAAAGGAGAGTTGCAGAGCCGCGTGGTCTTAAGCCCACAAGAGCTGAGAGCTGGAGCCTCCTTGGCCCGCGTCTTCTCCGGTGGATCACCTTTTCCAACACCATTTTGGGCATCTCAACTCCCGCCACAGCCGGTCGTCCTCAGATGTGTCCGAGTGTGCGGGGTGGGGGTGGGGGCATCGGTGGGTGGTTGCTAGTTCTTCGCTAGGACCCCTCCTCTGCTGGACAAATCCGTAGGCTTTGATCGTCCATTAACATTTGAAACAAACAAACAAACAGAAACTGTAAGTAGAAGTAGGGAAAGGCTCTCTCTTCCTCTAGTCCCATCGCAGCAGACCTGAGAAGGGGAGCGTGCCTTGGGTTTGTTGATGTTTGAGACTCATCCTAACGGCAGAGGCAGGGAAGACACGACGAAGAGGTGTCCCAAAGAAACTGGACGACTGAGCAGTCCCTGCCTGCCCCACCGCTTTCGGGAAGGTTCCAGTTCTGTGCCAAACGGCAACCAATCCGGTTCCCATGCTGATTCTCCACCCCTTCGCGGAGAATCCGAAAAGAAAATATGGGCCCCTGAGAGACCCAACACACTTCCAGTCTGGAAGTTCCGGGGGACCCGGGCCCGGGTCTCCCGCCCGCTCCCCACCCGGGCCGCCAGGTCTGGCTGCGGAGTGGCACGGCTGGGGGTGGGGCCCGGGATTCGCGAAGTCACAAGCCTCCGCGGCTTGCGGGGGCACCTTCGCCCACGGACACGCCCTTTCTGCGCAGGCAGCCCGCAGCGACCCTCTGCTAAGCTCCAGCTCCTCACTCGCGACGTTGCCAAACTGCTCAAGGCCTTTCCATCACTCCCAACTTTCGAAATTCGCCCGGGCCGCGTCTCTCCCCGCAGGCAGACCCCAACGGGGAGAGGAGCCTGGAAGGCCGGGGACGCCGAAACTCCCCGCAGGCTTCGCCGAACAGACCCTCATCCTTTCCCCGCCCCTCCCCTCCGCCTCGACCCCCGCCCTTCTGCACGCACCCATTCTACAGCTCCAGTCACCAGAGGCGCGGCGCACACAGCCCTTCTGGTGGGATGTGTCTTGCGATCACCTAACACGCGACCCAGAGCGAAAACACCGAGGAAAAGAAAAGATCAAAAAAGTGCTACCTTGGCAACCACAGGCGTTTAGAGGCCAGCTGGTGGGCTGGGAGGGGCGGCCGCTGCCCGCCTGCCGCTGGTACTCTCCTCGACTACGCGTATTCTTAAGCAATAACAACGTAATCCGTATTATCCACCCAAGAATACCCGTCACCGAAGAGAGTCAGAGGACCAAGCTGCTGCTGCCGCTGCTACCGCTGCCGCTGCTACTGCCGCCGCCACCAGAACTCTTGCTGCTGAGCCCGCCCCTGGCTGGGGCTGGGCTGAGCTTGACCGGGACCATAAATCCATAACTCGATTTCCCTAAAGAAGGATCCAAAGCTGTGATCGGCTGCTTCCTGCCCAAATCCAAATGGCTGCTCTATCTCCAATTCTGAAAGACAAATCACAAAACCAACCACTTAACACAGAAGAAGAGTGCACTCTTCCCAGTGAAGAAGGAGGACGTGGGAAGGCTCTTTGGGCACAGGGTGGGCGTGACAAGTAACCTTTAGTTTACCTGGTGCTCTCCCAGTGCCTTCCTCTGTCCTTGTTCTGCTTGGTACCCTCTCTGGTCTCAGCCAGCCCACTCTAGGTGCTTTGATTGAGTGTCATGGCAGCGAGAGAGCCCTGTAAGAGACATGCATAGTTAAGCACACAAATATTACAAATGTATTTGCCTAGACGGCTTTAAGAAGAAGTGAGGCTCAAATAAAGATAGGGTCATGCATGGGTGAAATTTTCAGCAGTGTGTTTTGGAAATGCATTTTCTCAAGCCCAAGATCACAGAAAATAAACACTCATTCAATATACTACTTGAAATCAAATACTTATAGATCTACAAAAATAGGCATCTCTCCTTTGAAGGCCTTAGAGCTATACAACATAATGATTTTTAAAGGGAAAAAAAAAGCTTCAAAGCACAAAATAATTAAACTCATTTTCCATAGTATCAGAACTCACTGAATTGGCAAGCTGGTAGAGTTTCCATGATTTAGGCACTGTTTTGTAGTACCACGATGTGTAATTCCATAGCCCACATTTTTAATATACAGTATAAATACATTGCTGTGCAGTTGTTGTGAACACTTCTACAGAAAAACCTTTGAAGCTCTGTCTTCATAAAAAAAAAATTTAAGAAAAAAAAACAGTATAAACTCATTTGCAAATTGACTGTAATTTTGGTTTCCAGAGAGAGAATCTCTGTGATTCTTTGATGATCAATATGGCTCTTACTGGAAAAGCTTTGTCTTAAGATCCTGCAGTGAATATTCTGATAATAGGGGTTTATTGTTCACTAAATAAAATGAACAAGTGCAACGTCACTACCCAAGACATGTTGTGGTTCCATTAGAAAGTTCTCAATTTGCTTTTCCCTTTACTCTCAAATACATGGAAGTACATCCATGTGAGTGGAATAGGGAGGGGTATATGGAAACATGGCAATAGACGTTATGATTCCTCAAATTATGTAAGTGCAAATAGCTCTTCATCAAGGGATAATTATATAACAGAATCTCTCCCACTACCACAACTCATCTCTAACTGACCTGGTTGCAATTTAAGGCATTTAGGTGGTGCTTTCTCTTATTACTGTTATTTTTTAAATATATGACTTCTCCAACACACCAACTCATCATTTTCCTGACACGTTACTTACAAATAGAAAAATCAACATGAATTCTAGGTTTTATGAACAGCTGTTTAGTATATAATGCCTGATGCCTAAAATAACTCAAAAGAAAAGCAGCATTGCCCAATTAGTAGCCTATTTTACAGTATTTTCAGATGACTTTTAAGTACACCTTTCACAAAAAGACAGATGCCAATTAAACAAATTAATAAGTGCTATTTTCTGCCATTACCTAACATAGCTATAAAGTGAAGCTTTTCTCTGGGGATGCTACAACCAAACACACACACACACACACATACACACACACACTCACACAGAAAGCTGACAGGTTCTCTTCAGCTTGAACTCCTAGAAACAAAAGCCCTTAGGGAAAGTAATGCAATAGTCTGTGAGCAAAGTGTACATTTGTTCCTGAACTCTTCCATTTAAAATCAACTAACATTAAAAGGAAAATAAGAAACACATTATAGAGACAGATTTTGATTTAGTAAATAGAACATTCCTTTTGAATTAAAAAGGATTATCAAGGCATATATACACCACACACACAAACACACATACATATATGCATATACATACATACATACATACACAACAATACATGGCATATGAGAATCACAGCATAAATGCCCACACAGCTTTTCAATGCTTTCTGAGTAATCTCCTTTAGTTTTGCTTCCTCACAATTGGAATAAGGCACACACACACACACACACACATACACACACACACACACTGACCCACAGACTCACACGCTTTAAGAAACTAGAACAACGCAGTCAATATGCTTTCTTTTTATCCAAGTAGTCAGTGCCAGCCCTTTCCCTACCTACCTAAATGTTCTCCCAGCTTCAGCACCTGGACGAGTGGACAGCTCAGCCCGGGCCGATTGCCGGCAGCACTCGCAGCAGAACTGACTCTCTGAGCTCTAACCAAAGCTCTCTCGTGCTTCCGCGGGGCAGCCTGACTTACGAGAACACCATTTCCTACGAGACCACTGCCGCTGGGTGCATATTCAATTCAAGCCTCCTTAAGCTGTCGGATTTCCCCCACCCATCCACCCTCCCCCCCTTCTCCACCCTCCACACAAAAACGGAAAAGGGAAAAAAAGCCCAATACCATCAGGGCGTTTGTTGATCAACTTACACTTTGCTTTTGAATATTTAGATACTGCTAGCGGAGCAATATCAACGGAGGCTTAGGTCTGCATTAAGTACCTTTGTTCATCGACTCCTGAAAGCCATGTTTATTAGAATCTACATTTCTCTAGCTCCCCAATAACTAGAGGTGTGTTTTGCGGGCAAGGGCTTTCAGCACCTTTTGATCTCTCAAGGCCACCGCGACTGACTGCCAGTCCCCACTACTTTCCCACCCTGTCCCCCGCACTTCAACACCCATCCCAGTCAAACGCTTGGTAATTTGCGACCAAATATACATAAAGAAACGCGACAAAGCAATCGGTTTGAGGAAATAAGCCAATTAAGCTAAAGCAGAAATGCTTCTCTCTCTCCCCTCCTCCCCCTTGCCTCCCTCCCTCTCCCTCTCTCTTTCCCTCTGAAGTAGAAAGGGGGAAACACCGAGGAGAGGGAAAAAATCGGGAGGAGTGTGATAGTCGACTCTTACAATCAATGGAAAAACACTATACACATCTTACTGAATAATACTGTCGTTCTCAGACAAAAAGAAACAGATTTATCGATGTAAACATAGTCTCCCTGTTCCACACATCCTACATCCTTTACGTTTGCTGAGATTTGTCTTGCGGTATAGCAAAGTAACTGTCACAAATCCATCTCGATTGAAGAGCTTACCCTCTAAATCCAGGTTTCAAGCGGAACTCCAACTGTGTGTAGAAGCCAGAGAGTCATCTGATGAGCAGTGAGGTAGGCTCTGGGCAGTGGGAGTTGCTTCCCTCGGAGTGCCGGGTTACAGTGTTAACAAGCCCTAAGAAGGGACCTCGGTGGCTTGCGCTGGCTGTGCCCCAGTGCCTTCGCATGGTGGCGGCTTGCTCACGCTTCCGAGGAGTCCCAGGCGGTAGCCTTCAGCTGATGCGAGCTTCCAGAAAGGAGTGGGGAAGGGAAAAAAAATCATCTAATGCAATCAAATCGATCTGATCTACACCATCTGTCGCCTGCCACTATACACAAACGTTAAAATAGGAAAACGGAAAACACTGACAACCCGAGAGGGCTGGTCTGCAAAGAGTTCATTTTTAGCAGAGCATAATTGGGTATGGTCGGCGTACAGTTACAAAAGCTGCTGTTAACCATCCAGTAGTGGATCCCAAACATGCTAATGGTGGATTAATTGAGGAAGATCTGACGTGCAAGCTTCACAGTCTCTTATTCATGACTTCCCAATGGGAAAGGACCAATGCCTTGTGGGACCATGGTAACATACAGTCAAAAAGCTGCTAAGAAAATGGCTGTGTGTTCACAGCACCTCTCTCTGATAACAAACATATGTCGACTAAAACGGTTTAGTAGAATGGGGGGGGGGGGTGTTGAGAATAAAATTTTCTTTCCCAGTATAAGCAACCCCATCTTCCTTCCTTAAAGAAATGCAAAAATAGATACCATATCTTTACCACAGTGGAGGAAAAAAAGATGTTTTAAAAGATTTTTTCAAGATTAAATTCTGCCACATGAAAGAAACAACACTCCTGTGCAGCAATTCTAAAAAAAAAAAAAAAAAAAATCTATTATCATTTTTTTCCTTACTGTGATCAGAGTAGATCTATAGCATGTGCAGTATATAGAAACTCAGCCCAGTTAATCCCACCAGGATTGACTGGATGTTGTTTAATGCCAGATACCCTTTTGATTTCCTGAAATCAGGATGCCTCTTGGGCAAGACATTTTGCATCACTGAAAATTGACATAATGAACGTTAAGTGTGATTGCAGTGAGGAGATGGGGAGAGTTTTCTTTTTTAATTCTACAGTTATTCCCTCTGGCCAAAATTCCTTTTGGACTGTTTCCAGTCTTTCCTGATCAGCTGATGGGGGAGGTATAGGGAAGGGGAGGGAGTGGAGATACAGGGTCAGGGGGGACAAGGAGGAGGGAGACTGTAGATTATCAATAGCCAATAAATTCAATTCTACCTGTAATAAAAAAACTATGGCAATAAAAGAGATCGCTTACTAATTGCTGATCATGATATTTAAATATAAATATAAACCAGTTTTTAAAATTAGTGGTTTATATGTGGAAAGAAAATAGTGCAAACAATAGAGTGACCATCCCTTACCCATTTGTATTTTTAAAATTAAAAAAGGAATACAGAGTTTATTATCTAGATATGTGATGTTCTTTTATTATCTATGTCCAAATAGGCCGCGTTTCCTCTAATTTTGTCATCCATTTGAACATTGAAAGCTGTATTTATTTTGATTTGGCTGCCTTTGAGAATATAAATTACATATATTCATAGTAAACAATTAGTGTTTAGGATAATTCTTGAGATAGCTGAATATGTCTTCTGAAACTTTGATCATCTCTTTAAGGAAAAAAAAAAACCTCACAGTTATGAATTAGATTAGTCTCAAAATATAGCTTGAAGACAAACCAAACAATTTACCTGATCTTTTGTTTCAATATACATTAATTAAGCACTCTTTCCAACCTACACAACATTCCAGGGTCATAGTCAGAAATCCAAGTCTTATAGCTCAGCAACCTTTGTTGTCATTCGTGTCAAGCTATTGCCCCCTGCAGGTTAGGCTGAAAGTGCAGGCAGAATTTGGCCAAGCCCTCGTAAATTTACGGTAGTCATGTTACTCATTCTCTCCCAATACTCAAGTAGAGTCCATTTATTAACTTTAAGTTTGTTTACATCATAGTTTAAACTGTTTAGAAATAGCTAGTAAATTGAGAAAAAAATGAAATGAGATTTGTAGATAGAAGATTTCAGTTTTCCTTCTGAGAATTGCAGGGTGGAGCAGATTACCCACTTTGTTGTCACACAAGAAGTACCTTTTTGCACTCAACATTGTTTCTTCACCTTTTCATATCCTTTCCCCACAAGCTCCAGCAAAACTTAAAAACAAATGCAACAGAATTGGAATTATGATTTCTCAACAATAAATTATTCTGGGTAATTTACTACTTGATGTCAGTGTGCTCTAGGTAGACTCAATGAAGTGCATTCGAATCAAACCCTTTCAGAGTCTTCCTACTACTGATATGATGAGGACAATTACAATGTTTTTCTTGAATATAAAATGAAATGTTATTTCAACGTCCATGCTCCCGCCATCCTATCCTCCTCTCCTACAATCAACTTTTCCAAACAAGGCACCTCGCCAAGATGAAATAAATTTAGTGTTGACAGAATAGAGATTAAGTCAACTTCTCAACAGTATTAGAAAGTGGGGCAGGTTTATGGGAATGATTTCAGAAGGCTTATGGGAAGATTCTTTTATATTTTCGAAGTCATGATATAGCTACTTACACTGAGTCATAAAGAACCCTGCAGTGGTATTTCCCTATTATTTAAATACATATTTTATTGAACAATGGGATATCATTATGCAAAATATCATTAATTTTAATGTCAAATTAGCAAGCAATAAGAATTTTACCCAGTCAAATGTTAGAAGTATTATTTCCACATTGTGTTGAAGTAGTTAGGAACATGAAATGCATTATTCTATCTTAACAGCTATTCTGAAATGCACACAAAAGACTTAAATAAGGATAGTGGCAAGACTCAGGGCTTTCTTGGAGGATTTTTTTACCCTACTCACTGATACTTTTTCCAGACCCTCTGGAATAAAAACATGGTATGGGAACTGGGGATGACTATGTCATATTTTGAACAAATCTAAAAACAAAACCAACCAACCAACCAAACAACAAAACCTGAAAACCTACCCTTGTTTTATTACTTTTTTAAAGCTTGGTAAATTTCAAAAGGACAGTACATCTATAAATTAAGATCTTTGCCTCTACATTTCATTAATACTCTTGATCCAAGCAAAGAGAGGATTTGGACTAGGCTGTTGGACTATTAATTGCATAACTTGTTGTAGCCAGAAGAGTGGCTGGTTGCCTGCAGCTGACATTTCTAGCTGTCTTTGAGTGGACATTTTTCTTTCAAAATACATATCATATATTTGATACGATTACACATGATTTTATATATATATATATATATATATATATATATAAAAGCACACTGCTATTGAGCAAGACAATTTCAACTATTTTGATTCAAATGTCTATCAAACGTCTATGGACAGAGTTGCTCTTAATTAGTGTCCAGAAAAGAGAGATGGTGTCATTTGACCTGCGGGTCTGAATCAAGGGCAATGATTTTTAGTTCTCCCCACACACGACGCAACAGATGGCCCGCAAGTGCCCTGAAAAACACAATTCTCTTCCTCTTACTATCATCACTATTATTCTAATTGTTTCTAAAGGATCCGAACAGGGTTCCAGAAACCTTGTAATGTTGTTATTGCCGGAATCCTGGGTTATTGGACATTCTTATCCTCAGAAGCTAAAGGCCAGGCAATCTTATTCATTTGTGTCCTATGACTCAACTCAGTTTCCAGTTGGCGGGCCGTGTGTGTGTGTGTGTGTGTGTGTGTGTGTGTGTGTGTGTGTGTTCATCCTGAAAGTGCTTCTTTCCAGAGGTTTTCAAATGCAAATGGAGTGGGAGCGGTGGGAGTTTTGGTGGAGTGCGGTGTGTGGCTTGAGGGCATTTGGGGAGAGGGTGTCTCCGGCAGTAACTTTATACAAATTCAAGGCCATCACTACTGCTGCAGATCTAAACAAGGTAGTTCTGAGAGACCCCTTAAAAGATAGGAGTATCTTCCTTATCTCCACCGAGACCAGCTAAAGGCAGGTCCCAGTGCTCGCGCTGTTTTGAGAGAGGGTCTCGAAGACTGCCGGAGGCCAGTTCTCGCGGGCGGGCCGGGACTCAACTCTCGTGTGGCGAAGGGCAGCGCGCCGGTCGCCAGGCCCAGTGCGCCAACGCGGAGGAAGGCCAGCCGCCCTGGGCCCCGGCTCGGCTCACTTTCCCCGGACGCCCCGGCGTGGGACGAGGGCACGGCTTTAGCCACATCCACATCCGCCCGCCAGCGCGGTCTCGGACCCGGGCCTCCTCGGGGAGAGTGAGGGAGCGAAAACTCCACCTCCACCTTGGCTCTCAGCTCGAGGAAAGGAAGCCAAAGCAAAGGTGTGGTTACACCGGACAACGATACACAAACCGTTGCCTCTTTGGGTTAAGGCGGCCTGCGTTTTGCAGCCCCAGGAGCGCAAGGTGCGGTCCGCGCGGGGACGAGGGCACAGGGAGTCGCCGCCCCCGCTGTATCCCCACCGCGCGCTCTCTCGGGCCTCCCGCGTCTCGGCCAGCGACGTCGGCTCGCCCCCTCACACCCTCGCCGGGAAGGCTGCCCCCGGCCGAAGGCGACCTGGGCCGGAGGCCGGAGCGAGACGGCGCCGCGGCGCTTGGGAGCCAGAGTAAAGCGGAGGCGCGGACCCTGTTCCTGAAAACGCTCGATTCCTCCAGAGTTTGTCAAGTGTCAAGCAGCTCCAGGAAGGCGAGCTTTCGGGGAAACCCACTGTGTGGCTCACCCCATTTGGTCTCTGTCAAGCCCTCGCCTTCCTCGTCTCTTCAGATCCTCCGCGCTCCCGGGGTCGTGGGCAGCGCGGGCTGAGCCGGCCGAGGAGGCAGCGCGGCTTTAGGCAGAGCGAAGGGGCCCCCTGCTGGCCGGACGCGGCAGGCGCGGCAACCCGCTCCTGGTTCCCGCCGCCCGGCCGCGCAGCCCCGCCCCGCCCAGCCCCGCAGCGACCCTCCAGCGCCCCCGGCGCTGAGGACGCGTTAAAAGAAACAGAAAACAAAACAAACCAAACAAAGCGCCAAAATCCACTCTCACCTCGTCTGCTGCTTAAAGGTAAGTGTGAGTCCAGCCTCTTCTCCCATGCCCCTCTCTGACCCTCCTCTGGTCCTCTGGGCTGAGATCTGGGGGAGACAAAGGGGCAACTCACCCCACCCCAAATAAATCGTGGCTGCTTTTGAAAGCACGTTTTGCAAACATAAAGATCAAACGCAGACAGACAGACAGACACACACACCCTCATCCAAACCCACACTTACCAGTCCGGAAGAGGGCTACTGATGTGCATGTTTCTGGAAGCATTTCATTAGCTGTTGGAGGAAACGTTTACTGATACTGCAGGTTGTAGGCAACACCAGTAATTCTGTGTATTGGAAAGAGGAGGGAAGACGAGGAAAGATTCCCTTTAGTTTAATCCTCCCTCCCATACCTGGACGTGAGTCCTATTTTCAGTCTCAAGTCCTAGCATGGGCAGAAAAGTTTTCATCTTCTTACTGAGAAGGAAGAGAGATTCAGCCCTTTTTTGGGGTTTTCCTGTGTACTGCTCCCATTCTTCACCAGAGAACTGGCGAAGGGATTGTTTTGTTTATCTAGACAATTCATAACTTAGTTCTGTATGGTGTTTTGAAATTAGTTTAACCTTGAAATAGTCTATGTGCTTTGAGTGGCAGGTTCTTCTGTGCTTAGGTACAGGTTATTAAAAATCACAATGTTTCTTTCTATTCAGGCAACCTTGAGTTAGAGATGGGCATAATGTCTTGCTATTGTGACTTTCAGTAGTGTCTGTTGCCTCTGGATGTTTACTGTCTTTGGAGAAGGAGTAAGGCTTTAAAAATTTTGTTTTATAAGTTTAGGCAAATAATAAGTATAGGTCCAGTAAGAAAAGATCAGTACTATTTGCTTCTACTTTCTTCACACACTCTTTGGGGGAGAGAATTAAGGATTTTGACTGTCCCTGAGACTAGTTTATAGTAGGCCAGATCTAGAAGAGTATCTTTTAAAATGGTGTGTCTTTTTATTTGGTATTTTCAGATGGATGACAGAATATTTGATCTGCTAATAGGAAAGGGAGTAAGGCTGATTTGGAGTGGGATCCGGCACCTCTCTTTTATATCCAACAGTCTGGGAGATCTGAGCCGGTCACAGAGGATTAGAACTCCAGAAGATAATAATAACAATTATAATAATAAGAACTAACATGTATTGAGTGTCTGCTCACTACCAGGTGCTAAGCTTCAGCCTTTACCTTCATTATCTCATTTAATTCTCACTACAGTCTTATGGATAAGGTACTATTATAGTTTCTCATTCTACAGATCAGGAAAGTAAATCTTAGAAAGATTTATTTATTTGACTAAGGAGACAACAGGTGGTCATCATAAAGTAAGGATCTGAAAAGTAGGCAGTGGGAGAGATATCTTGAGAAATGATGCTTATTGTATTGAATTCAAGGTGGCAATAAACTAATAGTTTAAGTCTGAGTTTTGTCTTTCATTAAAAAAAAGAGAAAAGGTAATCTTTTCTGGAAAGAAAATATTAGATAAAATGGGAGTATTTGTTGCAAAAAATTCTAGTCATCAATTCCCTATTCCTATTTCCCAGTTGAAAAAACTGAGAGAATGAATTGACTTAGCTTCCCTGGCAAGGTGCACAGCCAGGCCTGGAAATGAGATTTTCTGATTCCAGCTCCTCTGTCCATTCTACTTAACCACACTGTCCAAACACAGAAAGGGCCTTGGTTTTTCTCAAAATGCTAAACAGTAAATCATTAACAGCTCATAGTCCATATATCTCAGTGAGTAAGCTTTCTTTCAGCTTAATTGTGAATACCTTTTTATACTTAAAAGGATGCAAATGTAGAAATTGTGCTGTCTTCAGTGGTGAATTAAATGACATAAAAATCACAACAGACTAAATAAACTACATCAGCTTTACTAGAAAAGCAGTTAAAGCAGTTAAAAAGATATCTGAAAGGCCTGAGTACAATTTTAGTCTTCTTCACCCCCCTACAAGACCGATCTTACCCCACGCCAGGTAAGTCATTCCACATTACATTTCTGCTAGTTTTTGTTCATGAAGGAGTTTAACACTCACAAGGTTTTGTGCTTTTCATCTCCATTCATATGTTTCTTCTTTGTTCTGTGAATGGTTACAGTAAAAATATCAAAACAAATCTCTGGAGTGGCCATGGCAAAAAATATATAAAATTAATTGGCAAGAGATTTTAGACTGGCACCCACATTTTAAGGCACACTTAAAATGCACTGAAGTATATTGTGTAGAACTGATTTACTCTGTGTTGTAAAGTTAGCTCAGGTACAGAATGTGCTTCATAAAATGGTCTTAGGGTTACTTCATTTTCAGTAGGGCTCAAAAGTATCAGAAAAAGCCAGATGAACTGCCTTAAGTCACTGATTGGACTGCAGCCCATGTGTCTCATCTTTCTCAGTCATTTGTGTGCAGATTATTTGGCCACATGGCCTCCTGTCATGTTGGGGATCTGTGATTTTTCCAAAGGTTTAATTTAGTTGAATATGATTGTTAATGTCATGCTGGGAATTTTCTCTCCCAACCTCTCATTAGAACCATTAGTATCAATATCAGTTTGGAACTATTATGTTATGTAATGAAACTTGCTTGTCTGCGTGAATTTGTACCAAAACACTCTCACAGATTTTTAGATTTGAAGGGCTTTTTGAAATTATCTAGTCTAATCCTTTTATTTACTGATGGATAAATTGACATCCTAAGAAGTAATTCAGAATTCTCCATGTCACTGCCTACTTAGTGGAAGAATGAGAACTGGAACCCAGATTTTCTGTATTCAACCTCTAACGCAGAAGTGCATTGCCACAGCATCATGTTCCTTCTTTATTTGATTGTCAGAGATTCAGTCACTCATTCAACAACTAGTTATTGCCATGAACTTGGCAGCTGTCCTAGACATTAGAAATTCAACAAAAGGAAAAAATAAAACAATCCAGAAAAAGGCTTTAATTTGTTGAAATTTATATTTTAATTGTGGACAAAGTCAAATGCCAGTCTTAACAATGGTTATAAAGACATTTTATAAAGACATTTTTCTTAAAAAATACCTTTAATGTGTTATAAAGTGTAAGGCAGCAAAAACATGCTAATATTCTTCCACATTTCCTGTGAAAGAAATTTGGGGATATCCTTAGTGCCAAATAATTAATTGACTGGAAATTGGTAAATGGAGAAAGCACACTGTAACCATGTAGGCAGGGCCCTCTCAGGTGATCCATTCATGGATCAAGGGTAATTCCTTTCCAGAGTCTTCTTGTGATTTGGGATTACAGGCCTGTGAGAAAACATGGACTTGTGCAGGAAGTAGCATAAAGAAATAATAAAGAGATCAAAGAGGAAATTATTCAACAAGATGTTTTTAAAAAGATACATTTTCAAATGTATATTAGATTATCCTAGCAGATGAACCAAAGGGCCAGGAGAGCACTAGCTTGAGAGTTTAAGGCAGAAGCCACAGGGTCTGTTATAATTGGTTTTTGTGATAAGCTCGTTTCCCCTTTTAGAATACGATATACAGTAGCCCCCTTCTCCACGCCCCCCAGTGGAATAATTGGGGAGGGCAAGGTATAAAAAGTTGAATCCTGTAAAATCCTGCATCTCATTATTGTGAGATTCATAAAAAAATAACATTTTTCAATGTTATTTCAATGTTATTCAAGTAGAACAGGCCATTACAAACAAGACATACACTGGATGTTGAAATGAAAAATTATCAAATGATTAGGATACAGCAGCTTCCTAAAATCCCTCCCCTGCTGCTTCCCCTGCAACAATTTTGCTTGTCAGAGTTTAAACAATGAGGACCAATGGCCGATTGTCTCATGTCCACGTTTACTACTAGTGAGGGGCAGGGATTTTTTTGCAGGGTTTTACCATATTTTGCCTAGTAATGAAATGAAGTTTTCTTTTGACAAATCTATAAAGTCAAACTTTTAGAATTGGGGAGAGTGGGGGATGCGGTAGGAAGAAAAGAGTTTTGTCTGATAAAGCAGGGGGAAAAAGTACATTTACACACTGAAATTTCTTCTCTTCTCTTTCCTGACAATTTAATTTGTATTTGTTCTCAGTTCCAATAAAGCAATAATATAACATATTAGTTGTAAAGTAGTTAATAATATAGTATAATATATTCGTTAATAAAATAGTAGTTTGGCTGTTTCGCATTTCTGCAGTCTATGTGTTAGTCATGTGATAGACAAGACTGACTGAAATAAACTTGGATGACTGTTCCATAGTTAGGGCCACCCAAATCCAATTCACTGTATTGTGAACTGTTAAGGAACTCTTGCAGAATTTCTCTTTCATGTTGCCTGGATGTCATGTGTTGGTATCAACCAAGGAAATGATTAGATTATATCCTCAGGAGAATCACTGATCTATTTTCTGCCTCCAAGTGTAATCAGGATTAAGCTGCAACTGCACGAAGTGTTGCATTGGAGATAAATGGTTGAATTGTTCTCCCTATTACCTGTATTACTGAGACTAGAAGTTGGAAGTAAAGAGCTCTGAATCTCTGACTTTTCTGCCCACAGACCCACTGAAGAAGCAATAGCATACTCCCCATCTGATCACTGAAAAAAGTAGCAAATCTTAAATGAAGAAAAACATGAGACCTGAGACCTTTTTGACCTGCTTTAAGATCCAAGTGAGCTTATGGAACAATTATGTTGGAGTGCCCAAGTGATGCGACTGAGGTTATCTTTCTGGAGGGGTGAAAAGGTCTTTGTGAAACACACAGCTTTTGGAGCTTACTCTCTGTAGAAAGAAAGACAGGAAGGAAGGAAGGGAGGGAGGAAGGCAGGCAGGCAGGAAGGAACAGAGGGAGGAAGGGGGAAAGGGAAGTGAAGGAAGGGAAAGGAAAAAGGGAGGAAGGGAAAAATATCTCTTTTGAGGTAGGGGTTGAGTGACAAGAGAAACTTTGAGCCTTCAGGTTTATTTTCTCTGCACTAGGTATATAATAATATAGTTTTTTTATTTTTTATTAATTTTCATTGAAGTATGGTTGCTTTACAATGTTGTGTTAGCCTCTACTGCACAATAAAATGAATCAGCCATACACATACAGATATCCCCTCCCTTTTGGACTTCCCTCCCATTTAGGTTACCACAGTGCATTAGGTAGAGATCCCTGTGCTATACAGTATGTTCCCATCAGTTGTCTATTGTATACATAGTATCAGTAATGTATATGTATCAATCTCAGTCTCTCAGTTCCTCCCTCCCCACCCCTTTCCCCCTTGGTTTCCATACATTTGTTCTCTACGTCTATGTCTCTATTTCTGCTTTGCAAATAAGATCATCTATACCATTTTTCTAAATTCCACAATAATATAGTTTTTATATCTTTAAATCCACACTTAGCTAGGCATTACACATTAGGAATAATCTGTTTATAGAAAATAAAGCCATTTTTATTTGAAAACAAATGGAAAAAATAATTATTTTTCCCCAAATGTGTACCCTTTTAATTGATCGAATGCATCCAACAAATTCTGCCGGCAATTTGAACACTCTGTAGGTGTTGTTGCTGCTCTAAATTTGTCTGCAAGAGGAATTGTAAATGGTATTTACCTTTTAATTAAACAAAGCATCTTGCAAATTAAACACATGTTCTTGCACATCAAAATTTAGTTAACATTCTTTTCATTGTTCATCCTGCTGATACTCTGACTGCATCACGAGTCCACACACAATATAGAATCACGCTGCTCCCCCCTCTCCTGCACTTTGCATTCTTCAGAGTAGATGATATCACATGCTAGAGTACACTCTGTAGCTGACTTCTAATAACTGAGCAGCTTTTCCCATTTAATATACTTAATATTGTGTAAAATATGGGGCTGCATTGGTGTGTCCAGAACCTGGAAAGCTTTGGACACTGATCTGACATATGTCTTATAATCTTACACTGGAAATTTGACAGTGAATGACAGAACACCTTAGAGGAATATAAGAAGCTGATAAAGGCAGAAGCACTGCACATAAATGCAGAGTCTGGTTTCTAATAGCTACATACTTTTTTACATGCATACTAGTAATTTGACATTTATAATTCACTGTTGAGCTGAATTTCTGTCATTTTTTTTACTGTCAAGTTTTCCACATTTTGAAATAAATGTCCCTTCTAATTATTATATGAATTTGAACTCCAACATTCAATTATTTCCCCTGTCCCTTATAATGGAGTACTACATTTGGCTGAAGTCTGATTTGTAAGACCATTTAGGAAATGTGAGCGTTTCACATGTATCCCCGCAAAACTATACATGGGCACCCCTGTCTTGATTGTACTCTGCCTTACTTGTGAAAGTACGATTTAAAACTCATCCATCAGTACTATTTCCAAGAAAATAAGGTTATTAATGGCAGAATGAAACTGAGATAATTAGGATATAATCTTAATGGAACAAAAGTCAGAGAGAGGTTTTTCAATAAAGCAAAACTGTAGTTAACGACTGTCACTCAGTTGTACCGGTGCTCATTAATCTCTTTTATTTCTGTTTATTTATGGTTTATATAATTGAAATAAAGTCATTCGCTTAGAATATTGCCAAAGGAGAAATGCTTTCTGCTGTGAAAAGCGGCGTCTTAGAATAAAGTTAAATAAAATCCAGGGTGAGATGAGGTCTTCCCTTATCATATGGCACCTCGAAGATTTTTCTTTTTTAAAGTTGAGAGATTATTTTTACTATCAGTGTTTAGTTTTAAGGTTCAGGTAAATAGCATGTTGAAGAGACGCTATTCATGTAAGAAATTGCTTTGAGGCACTGAAATGATTGGTGTGGATAGAGTGGAGGAAAGGGTGAGCAGCCCTTAGTGTTATAAAAAGCTTCAGCTTAAAGGAGTCAACGACATACAATCTTTCTCTGTTGTAACCAAGCTTTAAAATACAGAAGTAAATAATAAAAGTACCATGTGCCAATACAGAATTTTATGTTTTAAATAGGTGTTTATAAAAATACTGGTAGTATGATGCTTGTTTGTTGATTAAAATAAGCCTTCACACATAAGAATAAAATGCCCTTTCTTGATTTCCAGGAAATGAATAGAATGTGAATACTGAATGCATGCAAATAGGACCTATAATAATCAAATACATTTCCCTAGATTCAGATAAGACCAAAGATGATGGACTTTGGATAGTGACAGAGTTTTAAAATGTTATTATTTGCTTTTATACTAGCACAACTTCTGTCCCCTTGTTTAAACATTTGACAATTTTCCAACTATAAAGAAAATCTATGCCAGTCGACGAGTTTCAGAAATATTAATTGGAACTTTCACTGATGTGTAAAAATGTGCCTGAACTATAGACGTAGATGTTCTGTCTGAAAAAAAAAATTGTTTTAAAGTTTCATATTGATCCTTGTGCCATTTGGTTTTCACTAGGCTTATGAAAGATAAAGCAGTGATTTAACTCTTCATAGAGCCATCCAATGTATAATAATTTTTAAAGTGATGTATAAGGCTTCCTTCTTTTAAAATAATTTTTATAGCATATTTAATAATATGCTCTCATTTTATATATCAATTTACAAAAATATAAATAAAAAAATTTTCAAAAAATAAGTAGTGCCTTCACAAAAGCTGATAAAATGGCCAGTGCTTCTTTAGTTTTTGCTGACTACCAGGCATTGTGCTGGATACGTGACACATCCCAGAAATGCTGTTGAGATACGTTGCATCTTGCAGCAACCCCACGTGGAGGTACTCTGAGGGGTCTGAGACTTATGGAGACTGAATGCCTTGTTTAAGGCCACCCACCTATAAAAAGTGGGATATGGTTTCAAACCAAGTTCTGACCTGAGGCAAGGCTCTTATATACATTGCTGTGTGTCTACTCACAGTCTCATTTACTGAACACTTAGCAAGTACCAGACACTGTCCTTAGTAACTTACAGGCTGTGAAATGTCTCTTCTTTAGCACCAAACCTAAATCATAATCTAAGACAAGAATTTTGACTCAAATGGTACTTCTGGGTTTAGGCTGAGTGGGGAAGTAGAAGGGTGTATAGGTAGGGTCACCTAAAACTAATATGCTAAGTGGGCCAAGTGTGTTTTCAGTGCCTTTTCATTCCCACTTTCTCCCCTCCCCCAAGTCTATTTCCCATTCCCATAGAACAAATTTTCAGAAGAAGATACTCCTGCCAAAAATGTGAATTTGATTAGGGTCATCTAGAAAACTGAATGGAAGTTAAGCTTTAAGGAAATAGATTCACTCGTGCATTCATTCACTCATTCATTCATTAGTTTTAAAGTATGAAAGGGATGTGAGGATCAGAGAATATCCTAGAAATCATATAGTTCAAGGGTGAGAAACTAGAGTCCCTCCAAATAGAGCCTGCAATGTGGCTTTTCCCGTTATATTTTATTTTGAAAAATTGAATTTGAATGCCTTTAGGTGAGGCATAGTTTGTCCAGTACACCATAGATCCTCACCACCAATTCCATCATACTCTCATCCTTGTTCCACACATTCCCTACTTGGTTCCTTAAATCATTTTAAGCTTATGACTGCAGATAGTCACACATAGAAAATTTTTGAGAGGCCTGAGTCAAAATAAGTTAGATTCTCTCCCCAAAGTCAATATCATCTTATTCTTTTCAACACCTAGGACAGTGCTTTGCACATAGGAAGTTCAATAAATATTTAATGAATGAATGAGTGAATTAATTAATTAATGGGACAGACTTGAGACTGCAGCCCAAGTGTCCCTGGTCCGATCCAGTGTTTGTTGCACCTTATCACTTAATCCTTGGGAGGAATGGGGAAACATCTCTACTTTTGTGCACAGGAAATTTGACTCTATCTTTCAGTACATGATTTTTCTTTTTCTGCCTAAATCAAATGAGGCCTAAACTAAAAGTAATTCAGCCAGAGGAGATTCATTCAAAGGTTGGTTTCAAATTGAAATCATGTAAACACAGCAACTAAATGTATAGTACTTTCCAGAAGACCCAGAAAATCATATTTACTTCCAATAAAGTCATGATTATTGATGTAGTACACTATCTTCATCCCTGAGAATGAAAGGGACAAAGAAATATGACAAAGTGAATATCTTTGTCAGCCATATCCAGAATGTTTTAGGAGCCTGGAGAAACCTTTGGGCTGAGCTGACTTTATAGCCAAACATCCCCCCCCCAAAAAAAAAGAATAACTGAGCCATTTATCTATCACTATGATTAATCTACTCCATACCAACAGCTGGCTATTTAGAAAATAACTGGTTCCTTTATTCAGCATTCATTTGTGTATTTAGTATGGTATAGCTTTGAGCTGATCCTTCTATCATTGTTATAGCATGTCAGCCCTATGACTGCTCTGGAGAACCTTGGAATGTCCATTATGGTTAATTGTATAAAGTAATAAAAGTTATACTTTTGATTGAGAATGAGTTTTAAGGCAGTAACCGTGTTGCCACAGGTGTGAGAGATACTCTAATTGGGCCTATCAAGCATACAGAGTCAGGGCAGGGTATGACATATGTTGAACTGAGACCAGGTCTTCATCTGCCACGTAACCATCTGCATGACCATCACATTACAAGCTGTTTCAAAGCCTTCAATGCTCCTTATTTTCTAACAACAAATTCCAAGTCCTGAGCATGTCAGTCAAGGCTCACCATGCTGGATGCTCAATAAATATTTTTTCAGTAAGCTCATGGATATTTGCTGGCATACACTGTGTCCTGCTTTCACCCAAGAATTCTCAAAGGCCTCTGAGCCTTGTTTTATTATTTTTTTTCTATGACTTTTCCCACAATTCCCTGGGAAAGTCCTTCTCTTACTTCAAGCATATCCCCAGCCTCACCTCCTTTATGAAACTATTTCTGTCAGTGTTTTTGAGCATCCTCTAAAAAGTTTAAAGCAATTGCTCTCTCCTTTCTAATATATTGCACAGCACTTTCTTGGCTGCTATTATGCATATATCACACTTTACCTATTTTATAACTATTATATACATGGTGTATTACCTATATTATAGATGTTAGGTGCAAGCCCATGTTACCTATATTATAACATTATATATATATATATATATATATATATTTCCCTAAAAAATGTAAGCTGAGAGGAAGTGGTGATATCTTTTGAGATATATCCCTAGCTCTACCATTTTTTGCTTATTTGAGTGTGACTATAAAGTAGTATATTTTCTCCTTTCTTCTTACCTAACTTTTTTTGTTCTTTTCTTACTTAATTTTTTTAAAAAAACTATGAAATTTGCACAGCAAATATAATTTCATCTTTCAAGATGATATTTATTTTGTTCATGCTGACATCATTAAAACATGTTTTAAGATCATCTCTGGAATTGTTTTAAAAGCGTCTCATTACTTTCTGCCAGCCTTTAGTTTTTGGTCTCATTTTGGTTTGTTAAAAAATTTTAACTCATGTTCAAAATTTGAAGACTTGCAGCAACTGAAAAAAAAACCTAAATGCCAAACAAGAGTTATTGGTTAAAAGGAAGTGTAATAATCCTTATAAAGAATATTATGTAGCCATTAAAATAATGATATGTAGGAAATTAGGAAATTATTTGTATGAAAATTGTTCATTCTTTTTTCTTTTTTGTTACTAGTGATGATTTTTCTCTTTTTATAAAAAAAATAATTAAACTAAAGAGAATTTGAAAGAGCAATTCCATGGACACCCATATATCCTTCTCCTTGGTTCATTGATTATTAACATTTTGTAAACATTTTCTTTATCTGCTTTTCTGTTTCAATTTAGATTGATGGAGAGAGAGAGATAGGTACGTGTGTGTGTGTGTGTGTGTGTGTGTGTGTGTGTGTTGTGTGTGTGTTTCCTAGGCCCAGAGGATTTTTCTTCATCTTTAGAGTCTACAGTCTAAAAAATACTAGTTTTATTAGAGCTTGTCTGGGTCAGTTTTCCCAGTTACACAGTGGGTCCTTTTAATATGAGTCAGGTCTTCTTTCACCAGAATTTCTTCCTTTGATTGTAACTTTATATATTTCATTGTTTTTTAAAAATTTTCTGGGGATCAGATCATTTCTATGATAAATGTCCTATAGTCTATTTTATATATCAATTACATTTTCCCTGATTTTTTTTCCAGTTTCTTTTGTTTTCATTGACATGGCTTTATGTTTGCATTTCTTTAATATCCTTTATGATCTATTGTTGTTGTTTAATCCATTCTCCCTTGTGCACCTTGTAATTTAGCCTTTATTTCTAACATGAATTTTATAATTTTAAAAATATCATTTCTTTCTGAGTTTGTCAATTCTTCATCTCTATTTTTTTTGCCCATTTCTGTTTTGAAGTTTATAAATTATGATTTAAATTTTTTAAAATTTTGTAAATTCTTGTTTAAGGTTTATTTAATTTAGTTTCCTTCTGCTTTATTGTAGTTTCATTAAGGAGAATATAAACTGAAATACTTTGATTTGCACTTTCCATTTTCCTTGTACAGTAGTTTTGTATGAACATGGTTGGACATCTTTTTAAAAAATTTTAAATGTGTTTGATTTTCTTAGACCAGAGGTATGTTTTATGCAGACAAAGGAGATAGGTTTGGCTGGCCTATTAGTACAAGAGTACTTCCTTCTTTCGATATGGTAACGTTAATTTTCTTTTATTGATTTAATTTTTTTTTCTCTTGGGGAGGTGGATGATTGTATCTTCTGATTTTGTATCTTTGTTCAGGCCCTTTAACTTTCATCTCTTACCTCCTTCTTTTGCATCACCCTCAAACCTCCAAAGGGACCTTTTTCCTTCCAGAAGTGGTGCTTTCCCAAGAGTACTGTTACTGGTCTTATGCACTTTATCTCTTTCCTTTTGGTTTCCTGGGTATGGATGTAGAAGGTCCTGGTTGAGCAATAAAGGGTGTACGTCACAAGCATTCCCAAGTAATCAGTGACCTTCTTCTTTTCCTAAGCAATTTCAATCAAAGAAAAGGAATGGTTTATGGAAAGAAGAGAATAAAAATGCCTTGAAGGTAGATAGTTGTAAAATATTTGTGCAACAGTGATAACGAACACATTTAGAATATTTGGATGATTAATCTCTACAGACATGTCACAAGGATTACAACATTGTTCTCCCTCTAAAGAACATAATGGAAGTAAACTGAAAGTAAATAAGAAAGGGAATATGCTCCAGGTGCTATCAACATTTATTTGCTGGTGTTTTAGAGTTCTGAAATTTTCTAGAGTTCAAGAAGAGTTAAAATGAAACAGAACTATCAAATTCACAATTAAATTAAACTGTTGACCATTAGAGAATTTGATAATATAAGGTTGTACATTTGTAGTACTGAGAATTTTTATTCATCTCATTTCAGAGCTATGTATTTCTCCTTAAATGGAAAAACCTAGTGTTTTATTCTTAAGTATGAGCTTTCTGATGACATGATCAGAATCAATCTTTCTCTTTCCTACCCTTTCTCTTTCCATTATTCAGACTTATCAGTGCTGTTCACCAAACATTTCTTATTCTCCTTGGGTACATGGAGTTAGTTGTGACCATGTTATCTTTGTTGGTCAAGGAAATGTGAGCAAAAGTGCTGTGTGTCCTACTCCATGGAAGTATTAAGAACCAGAGTGCAACGCACCCCACTTTTTGCCTCAGAAATTTCTCTCTTTACCGAGCTCCTGGAGTGAGGGAGATGAAGAGCAAGGCCCTCAGCTCCCCACACTACCATCCCTCACACACCCAGAAGACAGGTAGAGTAAGAAATTAACTCTGAGATTTTGTTTCTGTTTTTAACTACAATATTATTTAGCCTATCCTGTAAATATGTAGACAAAGAAGGAAAGTTACATTCTTCATGCAAGTTTAGCATTTTGGAGTTGGGGAAAATTTTACACCATAGGTCAACTGTGTTATAACTTAACAGTACATATTATATATATGTATATTAAATATACATATATAGCCATATATGTTGTTATATTTTAGTAACATAGCATTTTATTTCTTCAAACACTTCAAGCTAACTCATTCTTGAGGATCCATAAGGTCAATTCCCTTTGCAGGATTTCCTCCCATACTTGTGTGGTTGGTTCCCACTCATCCTTCAGGTCTTGGCTAGGATGATGTCTCCCCTGAGAGCCTTTCCTGGTTACCCTATCTAAGTAGATCCTGACCTGTTACCTTTTATTGCAGCATCATGTCTGGATTTTCTAAGCTTGCAAGTAGATATTTATTTGCCTGTTACATGTTTATTGTCTTACCCTCTAGCCTGTCAGCTACATGTATCTGTGTCTGTCTTCTTCACCACTGTATATAACCTGTATAGGGCAAAATGACAGGTTCAAAGTAGACAATTAATGCATATTTGATGATTAAACAAATGACAACATTATTGCAATAAATGTACATGGAATAGTTGCAACTCTATACAATATTTTATATAATCATGAATTACAGCATTTTCCTCCTAAAACATCAGTTCTTTTAAGCTGGTGGTAGAAAGTATGGAAATAGAAGTAGTTCAGAGGTTTTGTTTCTTATTCAAAAGAAATTGGTCATCATCATCATTATTATTGTTACTGTTATTATGATGATTTACTTTTGGGGCCGCCTGTTAATTTTTTTTTTTTTTTTTTTTTTTTTTTTTTGGCGGTATGCGGGCCTCTCACTATTGTGGCCTCTCCCGTTGCGGAGCACAGGCTCCAGACGCGCAGGCCCAGCGGCCATGGCTCAGGGGCCCAGCCACTCCGCGGCATGTGGGATCCTCCCGGACCGGGGCACGAACCTTTGTCCCCTGCATCGGCAGGCGGACTGTCAACCACTGCGCCACCAGGGAAGCCCGCCACCTGTCAATTTTTGACGGGAAAATGTGCTCTTGTATTTCTAATTTTAAAATACCAATCGAGTATATTATCAGCATGATGTGTTAATTAAGAAGTCTGCCTGTGATTGTGCTAGGATAGCCAGTACATTTTCAATTCAGGTTGACAGCATAAATGATCCAGGCACTACAAATTTCTGTTTAATAATAATAAATTTTATTACAAAAACTCTACTATAATATCTAAATATGTGGTTAGAAAAGTTTCTGGATTATTTTCTTTTTAGAAAATAATAAAATTATTTTTAATAAAATTATCATTTTAATAAAAACTAAAACTATTTAGAGTGTTCAATTGATTTGACTCCACTGGGCCAATGCTAAACCCAGTCTTCGGAGTTTACAATCAGTATTAATGCTTTTTGTTAATGCTTTGTTAAGGACTTTAGAAGCGTAAAAGCATCTAGTCACATGTTTTTGGAGTATAGTTAATGTGAATATAAATATTTTATGTAAGAACATTTTCAGCAAAGTTAGACTTTCAGTGATTCCATATTATCAAAATAGTGATATAAGACTACAGTATGGTTAAAGAATAATTTCAGAAATAATTAAGACACTAAGTTTGTAGTTAACATACTTAGGGGGAATGAGCCTTTTGTATATAATCAAAATAATAATAAATGCCAAGGATTTATGGATTAGGCTCAAAAACTGTTTTAAGAAATCTTTAATCCAAGAATTCATAAATAACTGTACACACACACACACACCATTTTGGCTAGCTTAAGCAGGAAATACTTTACTAGAGAACATAGGAAGATCACAATTTTTGGAGAGCTGAAAAAAAAGCTCCTAGTCTAAGCTTTCAGAAGGGACTTGAAACCACAGCAGAACCAAGAGGACTGCTGTGTGTGCCATGATCAGGAAACTGCAAAATTAGGAAGATTTCCTCTTGACTGCTGGCTCTACCATCTCCCTGCTACTACCCTGATTCACACCTGCAAGCTGAATGGGTGCCTTGCACCCTACCCCTCTCCCTCTCACTGCATAACTCTCTTTCAAATGAAAGAGGAAACCAGATTACATCTGGGGCCCAAGCTACAAGCGGATATAGAAAAGGTCATTTTTAGATTTTGAACCTCTGCCACTGAAGGGAGTGGGTGTTGAGAAAGCCTATACAGCCCTTATAACATCAAACACAATTAGAATTATGCTATCTAGATAGCTTTGTGTCTTGCATTTTTTCAGTTTAAATTTTATCACACTCATTTCTCACACCTTAAATATGTTATAAATTCACATTGTTGGATGACATGATTCAATTTATTGAAATAGTTTAATCATTTTGATTAATAAATATAATTTTACAAATTATTAGAAAAATACAGTACGTAGCACATTTGAAATACTCAATATGTACTTGTTGAATGCATGAATGAATATCATTTGAGGATCCAGGTTGATAACAACAATACCATCTTAAATGCATGATATCTGAGATCATTGTTGTTTCTACCCATGGGATGGAGGGAAGAACCTGGAGGGGTGGTTTAGGGAACTCTATGGGGCAGGCTTGGCAGTAGCATATCTTATTCATAGCAGTATCTTCTGCTGACATTCTGTGGGGGAGAAAAAGACACAAAGTCACATCTAAAGGCAGGGGAGAAGGGAGGATAGGAAATGGAGTGTTCCTGCGGTAGA